>NC_045150.1:13270349-13380480 GCF_008831285.2 Nymphaea colorata
AATGGTAAAAATGAAAAAAGGCCAAAATATCTAAAAATATCACCGCTTGCAAAAGTTACAAAAGAAATCCTTCACTAACTGTTAAAGTATATAAATGCTCCCTGGTCGCCCGTTTGTTCTCTCGCTTTCTCTCCATCCCTCATCTTGTCACTGTCACTCGCTTCTCGTTCTCTCTCTATTCTTCACTGATATTGGTACAGTTAAAACTCATTACGATATAATTAATAGAAGCATTAGGAAATGTTGATATGTTTCTAATAGTTTTTGTTTGTTATTTATCCTTTAATTTTTTTGTTTAGATAGATATATTGTATACTTTCTATGATTCAACATGTTTTAATTCTAATTTTAACAACTTGCATAATATATAGTTAATTATAATTTTAATAGCAAATATACAGTTTTTTTAAAAATACGTAACATATTTAATACAAATATTGTTTAAAACTTTTCCTTCAAGTGGTTTGCACAAGCCAATATAAGTCGATGCGTATGAGGTGACCGATCCACACTTAAAGTCCTTATTTCTTTATAAATATTAAAAATATTAATTGAATAATACATGAAAATAAGGCTGAATATTGTCCTTAATTTACACTCCTACCCCATCAACAGCAAACCAGTCAAAGGTTGCCCTTGATACACTCGACATATGTATATAACCAAATTCAAACCGCATGGATCTCACGATCGTCGCCTATACAAGACAATATAGAAATGGGTACCTTGGAAGTTGCTTTCCGCCTCGAACGTGACGTCGATCCTTCCGTACCCCTTTCCATCTCTTACCATGACTCCTTTCCCTTTATCATCCTCCAACTTCCGAGGGATGAAAGCTCCAATATCGGTGAGAAATCTGACATCAACGATCCGTATTACCTCTTCACTTCTGTCAGTCTGTGTGTGTGTGCCTTATCACTTTCAGCCCGTTCAAAGATTATCGTAGAATTATCATGCCTCTCGCCCTTAACCTGGGTTACTCTATAATACCATGGCACGCGACCCAAGCGGCTTAGAACAAAAATTTGAGTGTTGCCTCGGTAAGGATCGTTGGGGAGAGCAAAAGATACCGTCACCGACCATGTCCATAGTCCGCGTATGGATTTGGAGCAGGAAGAATTAATCGGCTGTCCAGGAACGCTGAGATTTTTGCAATGTTCGAACTTGAACTCCTGGTACGTGCACATTTGAAATAAGATTAGATACATGCACATTTAATATAATATATATTATTAATTTGATATGAGCAGATATAGACTCTAATCAGCAGCCAAGGTACATGTACACAATCGAAGCAAACCGACCTACAAAGCAGTTTAAGCGGTTGGGCCTAGAGATGAAAACTTGTTTAGGACAATTAATAAATATAGCAGCTGAGCTATTGCCTGGCTTATACGGGCCAGACAGGCTGATAAGCTGGTCGTCGATCTTGGTCTAACAGACATGTAAAGCAAAATTACTTTTTTGCTTTGATCACATTTGATTATTTATTTTGTTCTTATAATTGTAATACAATTTAATAGTTATGATGTCAAAAGTTTCTTAACCTGCTCTTAATCTTGGCAGCCCTACTTAGTCAATAGGCAGTGGGCCAACTTCAGTCAAGAAACCAACTCCACCCCATCAAACAGCCAGCAAATGAGGCGCGCAGGCATACCATATGAAAAGTCACATGAACAATGCACCCGAGTGAACACTCATATTTCTCAGCTTTGCTAGGTAGTTAATATGATGACCCCAGAGAAAAAGATTTTTACTTTTTACTCTACTTTATTGTGACCGCAGGCCGACAAGAAGTACATGAAAATGATACCGATATATAAATGTGTAAAGAAGTTACCTTCATCATGTCATTCAAGTCCCTTAGTGCATCACAGCCGTCGAGTTGCAGGGACTCTAAGCATCTCAATTTGCTAAGGCCAGGAACATCCATCAGCTGGCGGGATCCGCTCAGACCTAAATATCGCAGAGCTTGCAAATTTGGAATGTCTGGGATGGTCTTCAAATGCACGCATGCCATGACTTCTAGCTCTTGCAGGTTTGTCAACAGGCCAACAGACTGTGGAAGTCTTTGCATATACCCTTGGCCTAATTGGAACACCTTTAAAGACATCAACCTGCCAATCTCTTCTGGGAGTTCCCCTAGTGACCAACACCCGCTCAGGATGAGCTTCTCCAAAGAACTTAGCCGATAGATGCTATCAGGTATTTTCTTTAGAGAATGGCAGTCTCCCAAGTTCAAGCGCACCAACCTTCGGAGATCGCCGATCGATTCGTGGACTTGACCCAGCTTGGCGCACCCTTCAAATACCAATTTGGTTGCGTTTGGAATCAGCCTAAAATCGGGGGTGCTCTTGAGGTTCTTGCAATTCTTGAGAATAAGGACTTTCAATTGGCTGAACGTCTGCGAGTAGTTCCCCTCCTGGGGTGGAAGTAACGAAAAGGCCACAAGTGAGTCACACTTGGACCTAGAAACTCCTCTATGATGCTCTCTGTTAGGTCCAGAATTTCAATGTTCATAGGGTCAAATCGATCGGCAATGATTTCAATGGACACTGCCACCACTTTAGGAACTTCAACGATTTGGTAGATCCTGATACAAGCCCTCCATCCTGATGAAGCTTGTATCAAGTATTCTCAGCTCTCCATGTTTCTAAAGACATCGTGTTCAAAGGTGGAATAGGCTGCCCGTCATGACGGTGAAAATAATGGCTTCAACCTTGTCTGTTCCATGGGATAGAAAGATCACCAGAAAGAAAAGAAAAATGAGCTCTTTGATAAATGAAACGTCCAGCACGGCAAGTGATGTATGATTTCTGTTAGCTTTCAGCCACAAGAAGACGCAATTTAGATTTAGAGCTTTATGCAAACTATCGTAAGGAATAGGAGATCAGCTATCGGAGTACAATTTTTCAGCTCTGCATGGTTATGCTCAAGAAAAAGTAAAATTATAAGTTGGAGGTTTGAGCCTTCCAGTATCAAGTTTTGAGAGGATAATTTTCAGAAAGCTAAGACAACATGATTATAAGGTTGAGGAGGATGACACCCTTTTTTTCCTACCATGCTCTCTGCATTTTCTTCTATACTCTCTACCCCTTGCGGTTGGTTCATCATCCAACTTGCAACAACTTAATAATAAAGTAACTGACATCCATCTTACTTGATGGTCTAGTTGGTCTTATTCCTAATTTTTCTCTTGGTCAAGTCATTTCACTTGAAACAGGCTAGAAACACCACAGCTTCTAGATTTGCTATTTTATTCTTCAGTTTTGTTGTCATAATCCTTGCCTGAATAAGTAGGATTTTTATATTTAACTTCCTCTTCGTTTAGGAATACTGGTGCAAACGATTGCATCCCAAAATAATATGTTTATGAAAGGGTGTATACAGACAGCCACCATTATGTACTTCCTTAAAAGTGTTTCACGCTAGAAAACCATAAAAAGCTTCTGCAGGAAGCAGCTGATTTCCATTGGCAAGAAGACAAAGTATGATCGTGCAGACTTCTTACCTAACAGACGTCAGGTTATTATCTCTAGAATAGGTGGAGCCTTTTGTTGTTTGAATACTCTGAATCAAACATTTGTATGTTTGATATCGCCACACCTTTGGTTTAGAAACCACAATGTTTGAATTGTGGAGATGTGGAATAGCAACCACACGAACAATGAATAACAAAATTATGCTCCTTAAAACAGAATAACAGAATTTTAGCCAGTTAATAGTAGGCTAGTAACCATCATGTCAAGTTGGCACTGCTGATCAACTAAGTTCCATTTGTCCACCATACGTGCGACTTCCAAGCACGAGCATTCGTCATAAAGAAAGACAAAAAGAAGAGTGAATGAAGAACGTGTAGAAAGCTCATACTTACGTTTCTTCTGTGTAGCATTTGTAATGTTTTATTATTTTCCCAAAACCTGCTTGGTACCAGATTTTGCTTTTGGACAATATTTCTTCCCATATCTCATATTTTATCATGCATTTCAAATGTGCCATGTTCGTCATTTATGCTGATTAGAAATTTACGCTGCAGCTCTGCAATTGCATTAGTTGGGTCAAGTTCGGAACCTTCCCACATGAGCATTGCGTATTCTTTCTTCACTTTCCATGCCATTTTCTTCAATTCCCATGGCTTGAGCACCAACCCTGTATCCAACCAAATGTCCCAACCAATAAGAAAACATGCTATATCCAAGAATATGCGTTGTTTTTTTTCATCAAGGCTGTCATAGCTTATTTTTAACCTAACATGGACGTCTTTATGTTGATCCCGTTTTACTTGCTCCAGCTTTGACTCCCATTCTTCAATGGATTCAATGTCAGAGAAGAGGCTCCCAAATACTTGGAGGCACAGAGGTATCCCACCAGCAATTGACACAACTTTCTCCGACAATTCACCTCTCCAACCTGATTTTGGCTCGGGTTGCTCAAACGCATGCTGACAGAAGTGACAATGATTATGCTTTCACCACTGAACCAACCTGACCGCCACCGACCAGCACATCGAGCTGGTCTTTATGATCAACATCGTCGAGAACTACAAGCACTTTCATGCCTCCAATTCGTTCTCTGATCATGGTGATGCCCTCGTCCTTGTTGTTTATTCTGACATCTCTTCCTAGTAGCAAGACAAGGATTTCATTTCCATTATGCTGCTTTGATACTTCGCGGACATTTGCAAGGAAGCTGCACTTCTCAAAGCTGGAACAGTTCTCTCGAACATTGTGCTGCTTTAATAATCTGTTGTAGACTGCTTTGGCAAGGGTTGTCTTCCCTATGCCGCCCATTCCACATATCCCAACCATTCTAACTTCCCTATCAAACCGTTTGATCACCTCATTTATGCGAGAATTAAGATCTGTAGGATAGTCGCCTATGAACAGGTATTTAGGGTTCACTTCCTGCAAAATCCTTTTCAAAATGCACTTTTTAAGATCTGCTTCGTCCCTACAATGAATTAATAAGCCACCAATAATTAATGAAAGAAAGCTTCATCCATACAAGTCAGATTTGAATTAAGCTAAATATTGAAATAATTTAGCAAGGAAAGAACAACATCATACATATATATATATATATATATATATATATATATATGAGAGAGAGAGAGAGGAAGAGTATTTCCAGCTTTATTACAATCCACAAGGGATAGATCAACCCAAATTAGAATTAATAAAATATATATATATATATAAATATATAAATATGAGAGAGAGAGAAAGAGAGAGAGGAAGAGTATTTCCAGCTTTATTACAATCCACAAGGGATAGATCAACCCAAATTAGAATTAATATCACAAGTAGAGACAAAGTAGGTGCAAAAGTTGGATGTGAGATACATCTGAAACAATCGTAGCTATTAATCTTTTCTTGACAAATGGTTGAGCAAAATTCAAGAAGAAACAGTTAGAAAAAAATATGCATTTTTCTCCAACTTTTTCTTAATTCCATGATTGAATTATCCAGCACCAACGTGTGTGTGTGTTTGGGGTGAGAGACTCAGGAGAGAGCTTGAGTAAGTACTGCATGGGTCTATGAAAAAGTTAAGAACATAAACAACATTTTGTAAAAATTAACTAGATTCTTAATTTTTGGTGCATCCCTCGTGTCATTTACACATGGATTGCTTATTAAAATTATTCGGGATGCTTTCTTGCATGACAAGTCCTATACACAAACCCACCTATACACAACGATCAATTAATCAATACCACCTATACACAACGATCAATTTAATTCAATGTGAAAACCTAACAATTATATTTTAAGGATTTATCAAAAATTAAATTTTATTGTAACAGAAAACTAAGTTCTCAAGATTCAACATAGTAATTACTTTAGTACACGAAGGGTTATTATGACTGCACAACGAGTCGAGCCAACTGAAGCTCGCTCGATAAACTCAACTCAAAATGAGTCGAGCCAACTCAAGCTCGCTCGATAAACTCAACTCGAACTCGACTCGTTTTTTAAACGAGTCAAACTCGAGCTTAAGTATAAACTTGAATATGTTAATGAGTCGAGTTCGAGTCGACTAAACTCAGCTCGGCTTGATTTTATTTTGATTTTAAAGTTTCCCACTTTTTTTCGTTTAACCCGCTTAATCTCATTTTTTGTTTTATATTTTTTTATTTTCCCTCTCTTCACCGCGCCACACGCCACGTTTCTTTTTACTTCATTTCCCCAACATTTTTTTTACTTCATTTTTCATTCATTTTCTCTTTGCATTGCTCTTCTTAATGTCATAATGACCTGCCACTTCCTCTCCGCATGCCACGGAAACCAAAAACCAAAAGTACACAGAACCCAAAACCAAAGAAGAACGAAGGTAGCATGCTGAGCACGCTGGATAATCGAGCGGCTCGAGCCGAGCTCGAGTTGAAAAGCAAACGCTCGAGTCGAGTTCGAGCTGATGTTTGAAGCTCGTGTCGAGCTTGAGCTGACTAAATATGAGTGAGCCGAGCTTGAGTCGGCCGAACTCGAGCTCGTCTCGGCTCCTGTGCCGGGTTATTCGTTCAAGACCCTGAAACTAAATCCAAAACTTGCTCTTATGAACCTATCAATAAAATCAGATATCTTGTTTTTGCTAAAAACATCTAGAAAGTTCAATCTAATAATCGATTATAAATAAGAGGAGACGTAGTTCTTAAATATACTTCATTATTTACAGAGAGTGAAAGCCAAACAAACCAAATAATTTTTTCCCTCACTCTTATATATATATATATGACAGATCTTGTAAAGTTTTCCTAGTTGCTAAAATGAAAAAAAAAAAACTATCCCTATTATCTCAATGATAAGATGAGACGCATAGGCCTGGATTCTTGGTGTAATGAAAATTAAACCTTCTTCAGATTTGGGGACACAAAAGAGAGGTGGTGATATAGGAAGCTCATTGTCGAAAATTTCAACAGGAAATGGAAAGCCAGTCTAAACACTCTAGAGTGAGAAAGGAAGGGCGGGGGAGAAGGAAGCTAAACCCGATATCTTTCCAACCTCACGCAAAGCATTCTTCCAATCACTCACATCTTCCTTTAGCTCCTCATTTTTCTCCAGGGCAGAAATGGACCTTTCTGATTCCCAACATGGGAAAGTTCGGCACCGAAGAATACATGAATGATAAGCCTCCTTGGCTCCGCCCTAGTGCACTCTACCATCTTCGTAATCTCTCTCAAACACCACTTGAATTTAGCGTAACCATCATGTGGCACAAATATCATCGACCTATGTGCCTAAACAAATTATCCACCCTCTCACCCTTCTTCAAATTCACGTTATCTATGAAAGCAGAGATGCCCCTTTTTACCAAGGTGTCATAAAGATAGCCAATGAATCTTTTGCGGGTGTCGTCTCTTTGGGAAGTTTGCGAGGACGCCTTTGTTCCACCAGCACCACAACCATCAGAGCAGACGCCCTCCTGCTCGGTAGCTCCCTCCATTAGGATCAATTGGGAAATAAATTAAAATGTTCCCAAAGAAACAATGAGAAAGCATGCCACAACTGATCAGAAAGAGAAAATCAGGTGTGGCCATCGTCGGAAGACAAGGGAGGAAAAGGTTTCTTGCTTCCATCGTCGGAAGTGTTCCAACTTCAGAGCTGAGGGCTGTTTTCTCAATGAGACGAACGAAGAGTCTATCGCTTTTATGGAAGGGGGTGTAGAAAATTATCGCAACGATTGCGGTGGTAAGGCCGTGAAAGAAAAGGCAAGAACAAGAGATTCCCCCGTCATCACAGCTCTTGACAGACGGCGGCCAACTGGTCAAAGGTGAGTCTCATCACCGGGAGGCAGAAAGCTGACAAAGCTCTTTCACAATATCGGCCGATACCTTGATTGAATCGGTGCCATGAATCTATTTGTTTCGGGCGTGATCCGATTCGACGATACGATCGGATGCTGACTTTTAGAATCCCAATACGCGTCTGAATATTATATGATTATGGTTTATATGTCCGCTTTTAAAAATGTTAACCGCGTGAAGCCCGTCTTCTCGCCGGAGAAGAAGAGACGCGTAGAGACCCTCGCGCTGGACGGACGCGCTACTCAGATTGAAAAGGTAATGGCCTCCAGTGTTCTACTTTGTCTGGTAGAGCTTGGGAAAAGCGTTCCCAAAGAAAAAGAGCTGCTTTGAGAAAACATTTTCTTCTGAAATCTGCTTTTTTTTTTTTTTTGTGTGTATGTGAAAATGGTGTGCCACGGGTGACGGCGTCTCATGTCTGCGAATTTTAGTTCTGAAAGGCCAGCTATTACCTCCATTTGTGGAGTTGATGGATGCTTCATGCTCGAACTCCTACGAACTGCGGACCCAGATCGAGATGAACCATATGAAACTGTCTTCAACATGGCTGGAATGGTTTCGATTACAGTGGTTCAACGGGACATGCTGATGCTAGAAAACCAAATCCCTTTCCTTGTCATAAAAAAGTTGGTCGAGGTAGAGACAGGTGGAGGAATCGACGCAGAAATGGACATTGAACTGAGAATATGAGAGGAAATGGACATTCATGCTGCCTCAGTGCTGAAAGGTACACCACTACCATAGCTAACACTGAACACCTCCTTTTAAATGCAATGCCACCAAAGAACATTGCTCTTGACTTGACTTCCTAAAAAGCTGGTAACTCATGATGTAACCTAAGCCAAGGCGACAACTGATAATACCACGCACGTTCTCCATGCTCAATTAGTCAGATGCCTAATACTTGTAAACAAATATTAATCAAAGGCAATAATTGAAACCTGTCGGCTGTTGGAATAGTTGAAAATTTAAAAACCAGGGTTAGATAAACACAAACTGTTGCTAATGCAACCATATTTAAACTCTCATCCAAATCTGTCACGGTCCTGTCCTTTTCACTTTTGCTTACATTCCTCTTTCATTTTCACCATCTTCTTTTTCACTTACTTTCATTCCTCTTTTATTTTCACCTCCTTTCACTTTGTTTCTTTCTCTTTTTTCTCTCTCTCCTTATCCCTGTTTCTGTCCTTATGTCTTCTTTCAACCTTTCTTCCTCCTCACCCACTTTTCTATAAATGATCAACAAACATCATAACCTCCGTCCTTGGGCCATCCTCATTGGGGTCCAGAGACTCGAATCTTAGAACATCTATTGAGAAGCGGCCATATATATGTCAACATCAGGCCATGTGGGTCGCGCAGGCAGCTGCATAGTCAATACGGCAACCAATGGGAGGAGAAGGAGACTTAGAACCTTTCGCCCACTTCCGTTAGCAGTCATGAGACGGCATTGTAATTTCTCTAAGCTGAAGAGCTTGATCCTTTTAACTTGCAGTTCCAATCTCTACTTCTCTCTGCCATGTTGAAGAAAACTGTGCGCATCTTGTTGGAAGGAACCTTCCAAAAATAGCCATTTTTTAATCAATGATAATAAAAAAAAATACTCATAAATGATCTCAGAAAAATTTTATCACTTTTTAAAAGATCTCTGAAAATAGTCATAATTGATCTCTGAAAATTAGTCACTTTTTGTTTCTTTCATGTTTCTCATGGCTGTATTGATGTTTGTCCATTACAGCATGCATGAATAACAAAAAATTATGGCTGCTGGTCCTTAGCTTGAGTATGCCCAGTTTCAATTTGGAGGAGGAAAAAAATGAATAATAAAATTAAACAGTGTGGAAGCCATAAATTTCCAGTCATGGGCCACCATATTTTAAGTTTCAAACTTTATATCTGGCACACTCATATGTAAAACAGTAATAAGAATGAAGTATCATTAGGCAAATTAAATAAATTTTATACGTTGGTGAGGGCAATTGCTCCAACAGTCATAATGTGGCCCCGCCCATGTTCTTAAATCAGTATAAGCTAACCCATTTGATTTTTAAAAGATAATTACTTGCTGTATTTGAATCTACCTGCAAATTAATTTTTTCTCTGGAGAACTTTCTCTACATTCCTGCAAATGACAGATTCAAGTTGATCCGATTTCAGTACAGCCTGCTCGATCATAGATTACTGCATCTACTTAGCAAGAACCTTAGCCCTGTGTCAAGATCTTTTGCTGAAGCTTAGTATAGGGACCTGGCAAACACATCATATGAATTGGTGTAGTTAAAAGCTCTATTGATAGATTTGGAAGTAAATCTGAGCCGGCCTTGTCTCTTGTAATGTGATAACAAGATTGCTCTTTAGATAACCGAAAATCAAGTAATGCATGAAAGAGATAAACATGTCAATTTTGATTGTAAGACATCTAATTAAGGCCAAGGTAATACAACCGGTATATGTGCCAACTCATCTTCAATATGTGAGGTCAAGGACTTTCAATTGGCTGCACGCGTGTGAGTAGTTGGACATCAGATTGTTGGAAATGAAGCAGTGGAAGACTCTTTAGGGTCTGATCGTTGTCTCTACAACAGATCTTCAAATAAAAATATTTCATTAGTATGACTTTCATCATGTGTAAGAGTGTTAGCTTACAACTGTAGGCAAAAAGGCAAACATGATAATATATTGGATTCAATGTAAGTATATATTGGATTTATTGTAAGTATAGATAATTGGAGCCAATCATCCAAACAAGTTAATATGGATCTAAATCTATCATGAACCAAGCACAATGCTTTATGGATCTCACCATGTCTAAGATTGTTGATTTACACTTTTTAACACACCAACATCCAATAATATAATTATTTCTTTTAACTATGATAAACATACGATAATATAATTTTGTCCCAGAAATATTCTTTCATTAGGAGCAAAAAAAAAATCATCTTTTAGCACTCTATTGCTACTTACATGTAACTCTTAAAATCATTAGATCTAAAAATCAATGCATATTATAATATATTTAGATTTAATATAAACAAAATATAGATCTTGAACAAAAAAGGGGTAAACAAGTCAAATCAATTCATGCTCCAAAAGAGTGCAATGTTCACTGTGAGATCCAAATTCAACAGTTAAATGGATATATACAACAAAATTTTGGTCATATCTAACATCAGCATGGATCCAAAATGACGATGAATATCCGTAGAGCAAGCATAATAATATATATTAGAACCAACATAATCAAGATATGAATTTTTAACCAATATCCAAACAAATTCAAATATGAATATGTCATGATCCCACCTAGATACAAATATAGATCTTAAGTGACGATTAGATCCAAAGCAACAATGCATGCCACCTTTGGTGGGAATACGTGGGTTTTGCATCCCATTAAAAGTGGGACGCAAATACCACTTTTGGAATGGACGTGCCATAGAAATCCTACCAAAAGTGGGATGAGGTGGTTGGAACCACAATCCCATAAAAAATGGGATTGCTCTAACCAAGCACCACCTTAATGGCGAAGCCAATAGGAGGAAGAGCAGTACCTTTGGGACACCCAACTTGAGTATTGAGACTGTCGTGGTTGTCAGCCAGCTTGTAGGAAGAGCTGCTTGGCCCACTTTTGATGGGTTTTCATTACTCCAGAGCTGCTTGGCCCACTTCTGATGGGGGTTTCGTTACTCTGCTTTTGATTCCTTAGGTTCTTGGCCAAGGTTGCAAATTCCTCAATCTTTTATTGGGGCTCCATCATCCCCCTACCAGAAGCCACTATAGTCTATAGCTGGTGAGTGGATGAAGCTTAGTAAGAACCCTTGCGGAAGGATTTTCTCTCTCCATGATTCTTTGTCTTTTTTTTATCTAGGTCCTGTCATGCTGAAAGCTGGGTCGCCAATTGCTGAGTGCACTATATTTTCTCTGAGCGACATAACTTGATCCCTCAAATAGGGCTGCATAGTGAGTCGAGCTAGTTTGGATTCCACTCAAAACAAACTTGGCTGGAGCTCAGCTCGTTCCTTGAACGAGTCGAGCTTGAGCTTGATTCTAAGTTTGAGTTTGTAGATGAGTGGAGCTTGAGAGGAATTTGCTCCAACAGCCATAAGGTGTCTACACTCATGTTCTTAAATTAGTAAAAGTTTAACTATTTTAATTTCTAAAAGATAATTACTAGAGAACTATATTTGACTTCAATAGCAAATTAAGTTTTTCCCTAGAGAATCTGTGTGACATTGACAATGATAGAAAAACTTTAAGATTTAGTTGGTATATTGGTAGTGACATAGTTGCTGTGCTGAGTCATTCATCAATGCCAGGTTAGCCAACCAAATTGGGCTTCAACAAATTAAAGTCATTAACTTGACTTGACTTAGCTGACCATTAACTTCAGCCCACTTGATCGAGCGACCTTGACTGATTCAGGTGAGTCATGAGTTCAATTTTCTATGTATTGAAGGGATGAAATTAAGTGGTGAGCGGCTATAATCAGCTGCCAAAGAGCCAAAATCTTTTTTTCCACAAATGATGATTGCAAGTCGGTTGATGCGAACTGAGGTGCATGCAGAGATACAAGGCGCTCAAATCACTGGCTACTGTATTTACTTAGGAGGAGCCTTGGTTTCATTGAAAACCAAGAAATAGAACATTGTGTCAAGATCTTTCGCCGAAGCAGAATATAAGGCCTTGGCAAGCAATTAAACCGATAGTTTTCATATTTACCGTTACATAATACAAGAAGTTATATTTTAAATAAAACAAAATGACAAAAGTCACTGCTTATCATAGGAAACTTTTTATAGATTGCATAATAAATCATATTACATTCAGAAGCCCATTCAAAGTATGGATGGATAGCACCTCTTGTTGCGGACCACTTCCCAGATCCAAACAAAAGACTCTTGTTTTGGTCCATGCTTCTAATCAAGTGCTTAAAGCCTTAAAGGATATTCACAACAGTGGCAATAAATGTGTTTCTCCTTGTTGAAGTCAACAGAGGAGTGGAACTGGAAGATGGCTTCTTCTGGCAGTTCCGGCTTGAGCAACCCAAAGACCGCCATGGAGGAGAACGTACGGGCATTAATCCTCGTTGCTCAATTCTTTTGATAAATAAAACCTAATCAAGTTCTTGGGTCAACTGGTTGCGTCACATTCTTGATGTCGTCTTTGAACTACATATCTACATTGCTTAAGTTTGTAGGTTGCTTGATTGAATATCAATGACAGCAGCATCGCATCCAAGTGGTCAGCATGTCAACCATGAGTTATGGTTGCACATGTGTGCGTGTGTGTCGGTAATATGTTTCTTTTTCATTTTTTGTTATTTTATTATGTATTTCATTCTTTTGGTTTAATGATAGTTAAGAGAAAGGTTAGGGAAGCAAAGATGAAAGAACTGCAAATTAGTCCTTTTTTTTCTTTTTAAATTATTTCTCAAGTTTTGTCTGACTTGTAAATGTAATGCTAGTGGTGTTCCTGTGTGTCGCTGTATTATAATAATGTGTGACGTTCTTAGGTTTCAAACTTCATTGAGGATAAAGGGGGCAGGTTTTTAGTTGGATGACAGTTGGAGTTTCTTTGCCCATATTCATTTATTTAAAAGAAAATGAGTGGCTTTGGATCTTGCTTCTTAGGAGAGAGAGGCCCCTTTCATGGTGACTTGACTTTGCCACCCTTTCACTCAAAAGAATTACCACAGGAGCATTAGCAAATGTAGCTATAGTTAATGGTATTTTAGCAACACCATGATGGTTTTATAGATGAAATGCTCCCTAGCGTGATGATAAGGGAAGAGTGGTCACAGGGAAAGGTGCGATATGCGGCCACCTTAACATGCATAGACCCCATCAAATGTGTTTCCAAAAGTGTGTGCTTGACGTGGACATGACAGGATTTCACTTGACTGCTTGGGCAAACAGCGAAGAAGCATCTGCAGCTGTAAATAGAGAGGTACCTTCGATCAAGAAGCTGACCCAGCCTCCAGCAGTATAGTGAACTGCCCTTCTCTGTCTTTTCTGTTACAGGTTGCAGAGGGACACACAAAGTGAGAGCAGGAGAAAGCTCCATTCCTCATTCAATATCAGATACCAATGGCTACTCTGAACAACATTGCTCATAGTTTAGAGCATTTTAATCACGGGATGCACTGGGTTTCCTGCAAGAGTAATGAGAGCAACATCTCTCTCTCTCTCTCATATGTGTATATTCATGAGTAGTTCATGACATGCTGGGTGCAGTATTTATGGAGAAGATACTGGGTGCAGCCACGGGAGAAGCGCTTGTACTTACTAATGCATGCCCCTGATGTCAAATCCTCCAAACATCACTTCGACACCCAGGTAAGTGCTTGGAATGTGAATGGGTTAGGTTAGATCCACATATATGATTTGTTTAATAAAGGGAAAGGTTTTGTCTTGGTCGTTCTGGGTGAAATGAGAATCATTAGTGATAGTGCTGCCTCCATTTTTTTTTTCCCATTTTTTGTAATTAAGACATGGAATGTGATATAGTGATTGCAGATGTTAGAAATTGTATTTGTGATTATTGTATTGTCCTACTAAGAGACTTGATCGATTGGTGCCCTGGTTTTGGCATGTTAGAAGTTAGAACTTATTAGTGGTACTCCTGATGTATATGATTGGCGTATGGAGTGTATGCCTTTGGGAACAGATGGCAATCAGAGAAAGTGAACCTTATTGAACTTGGCCCTGAACGTGGAACTCTCATGACTGATATTCTCCATGTACCATATCATGCCGTAATTTTCTTCTATTTGGTTTAGATTTCATGTACACTTCAATCAATGATTATCTTATAGCTGTGGTTGTCATTGGTATTTCAAATTTGCAGGCTTAAAGTATGTATTTTTACTGCAAGGCGCATCAAAATTTGATAAATTCAAAAGACCATTAAATAGACACATGGTTGAATGCAGCTTCGCACTTCAAAAAGTTCAGCATAGTGTGCACTAAAGTGTGTGGATGAGGAGGTTCCTGAAACTTGAAAGTGGTGGCAAGATGACCGTAAGCATCTTGTCTGGAACTATTGTATCCTCA
The DNA here is from genome assembly GCF_008831285.2 of Nymphaea colorata. Taxonomy (NCBI): domain Eukaryota; kingdom Viridiplantae; phylum Streptophyta; class Magnoliopsida; order Nymphaeales; family Nymphaeaceae; genus Nymphaea; species Nymphaea colorata. The sequence goes on from NC_045150.1 coordinate 13,285,203, forward strand.
CATGCTACTTTGTAAGAAGCACTTTCGTCATAGAATGACGTCTCGGTTTGTTTTAATAGCATGCATCATTAGCTGTTTACTTTTTTCCAACTTGTTTGTTTTGAAGAAGGCCTAAGACAACAAAAGCTTGATGGGTATGTTTTGTGATGTCAAGTTTTTGTGCTTGCCATGCCATATCCCATGTAACCAGGCGTACGTGATTTTTTTGTGCTTTTGACATGCTTCTTTGTGGGCTTCATTTTTTATAACCATTTGATTGTTTATCTCACGGTGAAAAGTTTCCTTTTAGAGATTTGCCCCCCTTTGGAACCATAGGAGTTCTACAAAGTCATCGTCACATCTATAGTGCACATGGAACTACCAGTCTATGCATCTATGCCAAATTACAAATTTGGACTCTTGAATGCATCTCTTTATGTGAGAATGTTGAATTCAAGTTAAATTGGTGACTTTTGAACTGGTGACGAAGAGAATTGTAGCTTTAACATAACAAGGTGAGCATAGAAATTTGCATCTTGTAACTTTAGAAAGATTAAGAAAGAATATTTGGCAATTGTTGAGCGACTTCCTTGGACACTTGGTCTTGTGAACTATCTTAGTTTACAAAAGGATTGACTGCTGCTTTCACAGTACTTGGTTTGCATGATTAAAAAATTTTGAAAAATTACCTATTAATGTTTGCAAAGTATGGCTGGTCCTCTTACAATCTACATATATTTTATGGTTTCACCTGTTTGTTTGTCATGCTCATTATGGACATATTTGTGTAGTTAATGATGAAGATTGACATTGTTCCTTTTATAGATTTCCAGTTGTGAAATGGAGGAGCCAAGATTTGAGTGGTGAATGGAGAGAGAGTGCCAGACCTTTCTGGAAACTTTGGAATATATCACAATGTTTGTGGAATGGGATTTGTTGGGAAAAGGAACATTTTCTTGGGTGATTCCTCCATTTTTTGTTTGTGAAGGGTCTACTTGGTTTAATTAGAGGGTTAACAGCCAAAAAACTCCTCAATTTTGGGCCCCTCTCTCTCTTTCTCCATTGTATTGGTTCCCTCTTCAGGTGAGTTCTCTTGTCATATTCAATTGTTTTTTTTCTTGTTGGAAAGGTTTCTCCTCTTAATTATTATTTTTTGATGTGCATATATGCTTCTTCTCGTTACTTGCCATGTTCATCTCTCTCTCTTCCCTTTCGACCAAAAAATCCCACTTTTTCAGGTCTTTCAAGTGGTGAGTATTTTCTATTATCATTTCCACTTATTGTTCCGCTTTTCGCTGGAGGTACACCATTGAAATTGCTTGGGAAATGGAAGGAATCTGAATATTTAGGTGGTCAATTTATTCCTGTTGGTGGTATTTCTTACCACTTACAGCACCATCAAGGTGATTATTTTGTTTATTCATTTCCATGCATTTAAATGATTTGTTTCGGTGCTTTTTTACCTATGTTTTTACAAGCAATATTATTCAAATCTAATAACTTGAAGATGCATTGCAGCCTGGCTGATGTGGCAGCCAATACATTCCATGCTCTTTTCTGTATTGTTTTTGTGCTATTAGCGTTTGCACTGTTGGATAGAGGTATCTGGCTCTTCTGCTAGGGATTGGCAGGCAGTTGATGGTGAAGAGTTTTCTTTGATGTTTCTCATTTATGCCAGCTTTTGTTCTAGTCTCCAATGAGCCTTTCTTTTGTTTGTTGTTTGCTTTTTTCTTGCTTTATGTTTTTTTTCCTGGTATATAGACACACTGGGGTTAGGTACATATGGACTGAGGTATGTTTGCTAAGGTCTTGCACTCTTGACTGCCTTCTACGTGAACGTCTCATGTCCAGGTAAATGCTCCAGCTCCAACATGGTGGTACTAAACATGATCATTTAGGAAATAGAAGTTAAACGCTCACCAGCTCCACACCTTTTATTTCCCTAAATAATACCATGTTGGCCTTTTTTCTGTCAAACATAAAGAGGCCCAACACCAATCTCATTAAGCATGTGCAAGCTCATTAAGAAGGTAAACACTCCAGCTCTAACGTCGTGGTACTGAACATTATGCTGCCAAGGGCACCTTTCTGTGAAGAGTTCTCCAAGGGAACTGTTGTGATATTTCTGTTTGGTATTGTATGAGCAAAAAAAACGATGGAAAAAGAAAACTGTTTGTGATGCATTAACACCACTGAAGTGTTGTCACATGCTGTTGTTCATTGTTCCCCAAGAGAGCATTTGGTTTATCTGCAATCCCTTCTACCTTTTATCATGCCTTTTTGGGTGAAGAATCCTGATTATGACTGAGTTGACTTTTCATGAATTTCACATTCTGCTTACTTGTGGGTTGCCTTCTCTTGCATCTTTCTAAAAGAACATAAAATTTTCTACTTTTGGCTCCTACATCGATAAGTTCATGTATAAGTCCATGTCTTCCATCTTCAAATCGTATACGTCATCCTCTCTTTATTTCTCTCCTTTCCCACTACAGAAATTACACTAGATGTGCAATGGTGCTATATTGGCCATGCAATGTGCACTAGAACAGGTGTTTAATGATGCTCAACAAAAATTGTCTTTTGTAGGTTTTAGGTGTGACGCCACAATTTGGCCTCTGTGGGCAGTTACCCGTTGGTGCTGAAGTACGAACGAGGCTCGACTCAGTCCAGCCTGCTTGTCTTGGCCGGTCACTCTGTAATTAACAACTGGGTCTTAACGCTCTTTAGTTGAACATTTATCTCCACCAATGCCCCAACTTTTTTTAAATTTTCCTTGTTCTGTCTTGAGATGCACCATCACTATTCAACCAGATCTTACATGCAGAAATGATTGCCTCTATACCTTTTTCCAACCGACACCCCAACTCACACCCAAGTCAGTTCAACACCCAGATCCAAACATGAGGGAGATGACCTTGTAATCAGTTTTTGGAGTGAATCATATTTAGATTAGTTAGGCATTGAAAGTGAATTAGAAGAGGAATCCTCTTTTCCACTGCATGAGGATTTTTGCCAAAATAGAAGCATTGGCTTGGGCAGTGATGAGGCTGAACTTAGTCTACTGTTTTGGGCTACATCTATTGCTAGTTGATCTGGTCTATCATAAACAGCGGACCCCGATTTAGGGCATTTGGTAGTAGGAATGTTTTGTTCTTTATAATTAAAAATTGGTATCAGGCCGACTGATCGAAATCCAGCTTGACCCAGATCCGCCCTAGGTCTGGCCTGATTGCATACAAGATATATAATAACAAAACGTATATAAATATTTTTAAATTTAATAATATATATTTTATTATTTTAAATACAATTTATATTAAAAAGATATTTTATAATTTAAAAAATATTTAAAACTTATTCCCATGGCTTAATGTATCAAGACAGTTCTATCCCACATCCTAGTTCCCAATGTATGTTACTCGTAATTAACTGCTGGTATCTGAATCCCAATTTAACCTACCAGGCATGTTTTCTTTACTTTAAATATGTGGTCAGCTTTGCATTCTTTGTTCAATTCTAAAATAAAAAAAATAACCTCCTTAAGGATAGTGTGGCTTTTTTGAAACCCATTTGGACAATGAATTTATTCATAAATATTCATAAATTACTGAAGCAATGGTTATAATATGAGACTGCCTCCAATTATACGCCTATATGCATCAGATATGTAGGTGCTAGCACTGGGTGTGCAGCAGCAAGAGAAAGAAAGCACTCACAGATGAAGTAGGAGTTCATATTTTGGACCTGGCTATGGAGGGAGAAATGGGGTATTGGGCGTGCAATAGGAGAGGGAGAATGGGTTCTTCATCAATTGATGGGGAGTCAAGTGAGCTGCTGGGTTTGAGCCAGAAGGATGGGAGTTGGGTGCTTGATGTGAACCAAGAGAGAGAAAGTGGGCTGGAAGCTGTACTTGATCACAGTGAGATGGGTGTTGACCAGTTTGGTGTTGCTTAAGGTGGGGAGATCAGTGGGCAAGTAGTGAGAGAAAGGATCATTTTAAAAAAATGTTGTCAAATGCCCTCTTCAATTATCCTCCATTCCTACGGGCTTCCCTATAACAGACGTTCTGAAATTTCAACTTTAGTATAAACAATAAACTATAGGCATTTATGTTTTTAATTTACAGCGTATATAATTCAAGTATACAACCAGGGGCGGAGCCAGGGAGGCCACATGTGCCTTGGCCCCAACTTACTTTTTTTTTTTTAAATTTACGTGTAAAGTTTAGAAGATTTTATTTGTCTTATGTAAATATTTTAAAAAATGATATTTAAGCCTGTGTCAAAATTTAGACTCTCCGCCCCTCACTGCAACCATATTGTTATGAACGTTTGATTTCTTCGATCAGTATCATGCCGCATGGGATGGTGATATATTTCGATGTATATATAATGTACGGTTATATATTATATTATTTGGTTCCAGTTATATATAATATATGGTTCCAATAGCATAAAATTACCAAGATGCTGAATGGAAATTTGAAACAATATACAGTAAGCAAAAACACCTTGTGGTTTCAGTGTGCTTGATGCTTGATTGATCACTGCAACAAATGCAACTGTTTTAGGTATAATCGGTGCGTTATGGAATCGGGGATCGCGGATGAGTTGGGGGATTGTGGCTTTGGAGGCGGGATTTTCGGACTAGGCTTTTCATGTCCTTCCGTTGGCAGGACCAGCATTCGCGGGATTTTCCTTCCGGTTGATTTTCAGTGTGGTGGAGGTATGGTCTATTGAGAATCTGGCATGCATTTCATTTGCTTTTAAAAAATTTGTTCGTTTTTGTTGATGTTTTAGTGTCTTAGGATGATTAGATTGGGATAGTGGTGCTTTTTAATTACTGCATTGGTTGGCAGAAGAATTTGTGTGTGCGAACTCCTGGATTGCATTTGTTTAGTATATGCGTGGAGGAGAGTTTGACAACTTGAGGAGGCTTGCTTTTGTTAATTTGTATTGATGGTCTTGCTTATACAATGGATGCTTGCATTTTATTGTAGTAATTTAGCAGTTGTTTCTTCACAAGGAAGTGATGATTCCAATGGATTTGTTGTATCTTTATCATCAAACACAGAAATATATTTCTGAAAATATATTTCTCAGTCATCACACACACATTAAAATGAGAATCGGAAAGATTTTTTTCCATTCCTTTATTTCAGGAAATATATTTCCAGAAATATATTTCCAATTCCAGATTTCCAGTCCATCAAACTAAGTGATTTACACAATAACATATACGATAAATTTGAATTTATGCAGATATGCAATCTGAAAAATATAAGTCTTAATTCAAGAAAAAGACAGAGGTTATAGAGGAGAAATTCATTGGGTCGCAATCACAAAAAGTGTTTTTTAGCTCAATTGAAGCATGTGATGAAGGGATATCCTTCATTGGAGCATTGTCGTTTAAATTTCATATTTCTTTTGCAGATATCTCATTTTTCAATGGTCAGAATAAACTTTAATCGGTTGTTGTCAAGTACTTTGGGACTCCGTCCTCGGTAGCATTGATGAATAAAGTTGAGGACTGAATCCAAAATGATCTTACAAATTAACCATTTCACATGAATTGAGTTTGCCAACAAAATAACCAGTAAAGGAGTTTTCAGATGCTGCATCAAAAGCTTTTGAAAGAGGATGTTAGGAGCGAATTGTAGTAGGAATCCCACCTAGTTTATGAAAAAGGTTGATCTTTAAGTTCGTGTGTCTAGCAAGCAACTTTCTCGGCATGGTGGATTACAAGGCTGTATGAATATTAACAATGGGATCGAAATGGCTCTCTCCTGTTTGATGTGCTTCCTTTACTTCTTGCAACTGGGAAAGCTATTGAGGTTGGAGTAGATGGCATAATTGTTTCGAATCATGGTGGTCGCCAACTTGACTGTGCACCTGCTGCAATGTCTGCCCTTGAGGAGGTAACGTCCTTTTACCTCAAATGATTCTCTTGAAAAAAACAAGCTTTTCTTTTTTCCTTCTCAAAACAGAGTGCAAGAAAACTTCTATCCATTTTGTCCTTTCCTTGACAAGCTGTTAACACGTTTAAGGGATGCATAATTCCCCTCCCTGTTGGTCTTCCTATTTCAAGCATAGGTTGTTCAAGCTATCGCTGGTAAAGTTCTTTTTCTGCTTGATGGAGGAATTAGGTGTTGGACAGGCACGTTGAAAGCCTGGGCTCTTGGTGGCCAAGCCATTCTGGTCATCTCTCTCTTTCTCTCTCTATATACATGCTCGATGTGGTTACCCGTTCGCTTTATCAATTCGTTTTGCTTCATTATTTTTGAAGATATAGCAGGAATTCATTAAGTAGTGGTCTATAGCAGGTTTTAGACTTTTTCATTTTAGGGCGTCATGGTGGTTTTGTTTTGATTTGTGCATTTTTTTTTCGAGTGTTCATGCTAACATGGTTTCATCTTAGCAAGTTCTGTTTGTGCTTTCTAGCCTGGGGTGTAGTCTATGGTTTATCATACCTTTTGATTGATTTTTAGATGTTAAAACCATAATTTGAGTCTTATTCTTAGGACCTTTCTAGGTATATCCACTGGCAGAGAAATCTTGGGGAGCCATTTCTTCCATTTGATCTTGCACATGAGTTTTGATTAAAAGCATTTCAAACCATTCAATCCAATCCAACTCAGTCTTAAAAGTGGCTTGTTTGTTGGCTAGAAGAGTGAGTTGTTGGTGTAGACATTTTTCCTTGGTAATCAATGATCAAACCCTCTGCAAGGAAACCTTACAACATGAGAATTTGGGGAATTCTGTCCACCACAAGGCTCTGTTTTTATGAAGAGACTTTGAGGAGAACTTGTCCCTTTTGTTGTTATCCTTTTGCAAAATCATCATTTCACAAAGTCCTTGTGTAGCCTGAACACAAAACCAGTCAAAACTTTGGTGGATAGCCTTATATTCTGAGTCTAGCAGAGTCCAAACCTGTAGTTGCCCATTGTCATTTACCCAATGATTTTATAAATTCGGCTGCGTATGATTGGTTTATCCTGGGCTTCCTTCGAGAAAAGAGAAGAGCTTAACTCAAACCATTTCCAAAATTTCCACTCAGTTGATCACCTAATGTTATCGAAACTGGTCACCCTTTGATACCAATGATTTTATAAATTCGGCTGCATATGATTGGATCATTTTCATTTTAAATATCACACATCTTCTATATTAAGTATCTCAGAAATGCTTGAAAGCTTCAGTAATGAATCATCAGGGCCATCAATTTTGTAGAGCCATCATGTTTTGCAGGGTAAGTCATGTCACGGCTCCCTTGGGGAAGTCACAGCTGCTTATAAGGGCCCCATTAACAAAAAAATGACAAATGAATGTTTTCAATTTTGTAGCTTGCAATCAGAATGTTATCTAAAAAAAACTCATGGCACATAGAGATCTTCATGATTTTAATACTATGGGTTGTTGTTAGATGAAGCAATATTAACTATATCTAGATTTGCACAGTTTACAGTTTATCACAGGGGAATGATGAAATGGAAATTGAAATTCTTCTAGGATTAGGAGAATGGTGTAGAGAATGGATAAAAACAAGAAAATTTTAACAACAAAATGCTTTGGTATCATATCGCCTATGTCACATGGATATGGGTACGGGTACCCTATGGGTATGGATATGCAAACACTGTAATTTTCAAAATTAAAAAAAAAACATGGAATTACTAATTCACTCTTACAATCTCATAAATCATAAGAAAGAAAGCACTAAGGCAAAATTTCCAAATCTGCAAAATCCCCAAATCGGCAAAATCACACATAGTTGAAGAATAGGATGAAGATCGACGGATTAACCGTCCAATCTTCAAACGAAAACATCCCCAAATCGGTAAGAAAAACCCAAACCAAAAAAACCCAAATGAAACATGAAACCCTAGCTGTGCAATATCAAAATGAAAAAAAAAACTTACTTGTCTGTCGCCGGCTGCCGCTAGACACCACCGGATGGCACCATTGATCGCTGGACCTCGTCGCCGTCGCCCGCCATTGAAGAACCCCACTGTCGCCAGTTATTGTAATGCTCGTTGGTTCGACGGGTCGGGTCGAGCTAGGGTCCAGACCCGGAACCGACCCCCACTCGCGTAAGGGCCCGACGCGAGGCCCTTCTCCCTCGCCTTTCCCTTCCTTCTTCGTTGTCTCCGGTGGTCTCCTGTGGCAGCGCAGAGGGAGGAGAGTGACGGTCGGGTGGTGGTGGCTGGAACGGCGACGGCGACGGCGACGGAGGTGGCAGCGGCGACGGCGGCGGCGGCTGCTGGGTAAACCCTCTCTCTCTCGTGCGATTTTTCTTGCTCTGCCACTCATGCCCTTTTGTCTGTTTTGCTCTCTGCCGCACGTCCCCTCTTCTTCTCTCTCGCCATTTTCTTTCCCCTCTTTCCGCTGGTTCTCTACCGCTCGACCCTCTTCTCACTCACCCGCACTCCCCCGCCTGCTCTTTCTCTCTCTTCTCACCCCACGGCTGTTTTCCCCCTTGACCGAACCCTTCCTCTCTCTGTCTCTCCTCTCTGCCAGCGTCCCTTTCCTTTGTTTATTTCAGTTTTTTTTCCCAACTACTACCGTGGGTCTTTCCTAGCAACAGAGTTGTGTTAAAATTTTTGGGCGTTTGGGGTTGGTTTGCAGTTTTGGGGACGTTTTTCCCCTCTTACCTGCTAGTAGGGTGTGTAGTGAGCAGCGACAGCAAGCAATCTCGAGCATTGGCACTTGATCGGACGTGTGAAGTGGTTGCTAGAAGGGTTGTAGCAGTTTGGACGCTTGTTTGGGGTGAGCAATACCTAATCAAGCTCAAAATGATGAGTATTTATCTTTTAGAGCATGTGTAATTATGGTTCGAGCATGCTAGAGCTTAGAATTGATGATTTTGGGACGCATGTTAGTAATTTTGTTTTTGGGAGAAACTTAGGATTTGCGTTGGAAAGTGATGATTCATGTACTTAATGATCGTTTTAGCATGATGGATTAAGTTTCGAAGCTTTAAGGAAACATGGTAGAGATTGTGAGGTTGTGGGGAAGTTTTGGAACCGTCTTAGGGAGTGTAGCGCAGACTTCGGTGAACGGGTGTATCATGAAGTTAATTAGGGATATATGCGTTTTGGGATGTGACTTGAGGTTGATGTCTTACTTAAAGAACGTTATTGAGGAAGGATTTAGTGACGGTTTGATTGATGGTTGAAGGCCTTGATAATTCAAGGCAACGTCAAGACGTAAAGGAGGAGGCCTTGTGGAGAGCCCGTTGGTCGACACTACCTGTCGATGCCCTCTTGAGGCGCTGACACGTGCCTCAAGGATTTTATTTTTGTATCTGTTCATTTCTGGTTGATTGGTGTAGGAATCTAGTAGAAACCTTATTCTTGTTTATGTTTGCAGGTGCACCGGGCTCATCCCGTCGACCTTGAGTTCGAAGCTTGAGGCATTTTGAAGAATTTGGTGAGCGCGCCACAGGTATGGCAACTTTCCAGGCAAATTCCTGCCTGGGGCAATTGTGTGATTGGGTGCTCCTAGGATCAAGGGATCCTAGGATTGTGATGTTAATTGATTGACGGTTTTGTGATTGAGTATGTGTATGTTGCTTACGTGATATGAATGGGTTAGAAAGATTATTAGTCATTCGATTTAAAAATGTTACGCATTGGCATGTGCATGCTAGAATTGATATCTGTTTAGGACAGATGAGGTGGGGTATCGAGTCGAGTGTCTCATCGACCCCAATTGTGCATTAGAAAGCATCATAGAATGATAACTGCATAGGACAGCTACGAGCCAACCGCAGATCGAGACTACTCTCTGTGGATTGGCTATGTTTTTCAAAGAGGTGATTGACATGATTGATGTGATGATTGATATAAATGTGTATGTTGTTGCATATGCATTGCCATGGGCAACGATGCAAATGGATGTTTGGAGGGTAGTTGTACCCGTATGGTATGACGGCTAGCAATGACTGTTACTGTATGTATAGACCTCATGTGGAGGTAATCGGAGGTGTGGGTGCACTCGGGAAGTGTACTAACCTCGTGTGTTAGTCAGTCTTCTTGTGAATGTGTAACTGTAATGATAAGAATGAATAACTAAGAGATGAGAGGCCAGTGGGATGTGGCTATGTGTTTGGGAGACGTCCCCCTTGATTGCCACTGGTCTCGCCTGTCAGAGCGCAGGCGGTGCAAGGCCCCAGGGTTCTGTTGTGTGTTGTGCTTGGAGCGTTGGGCTCCTGCCTTCCCAACCTGGGTGTCCTAGGGAAGGCTGAGTATCTCACCTTGGACGTCACACATCCAGGGATGAGTGCTCTACCGCTGCAGCGGGTGAAATGGATCCATACTGTTATGGGCCACCACGGGGGTTGTCTCTCGGCTGTAGGCCGCCCGCGGTGTGCACGTGCCTGTGTTGCACCCACAGGAACTGTTAATGCACTAAAGTTAATGAAAATGCAAAGTGTTTGACAGAATGCATGTGACTGACGTATATGTGATTGATATGAATGCAAGTGTTATGTTTAAGCATGCTTCGCATGTGACTGATGTTGTGTTAGTGTGGCCACCAAGTGGCTTTTACGTGTCGCACTCAGACGCGACATGACGATAGATGGGTTGATATTTGTCCCTTTATTTGAGCCTTACTTGAGAGGGTTTGGCATTTTTCTGGCTTGTTGCCATACTGCGAAGGCTAAGCCTTCAGTTGTTTCCTTTTTTCAGGTTTTGGTGTACCCGGGGCAGCAGGCTGAGCAGATGGCTACACTCACGTCCTACTGGGGAGGTTTTGGGTTTTGTTTTGTCCTTGTAGTGCCGGCGCGTCGGGTTTTTGGTTTTACTGATGCCTTGTTTTGATGAGGCATCGATGTTGTGATTTTGGGGCATTTTTGTCAAATGTACAATTGAATTGAAATGCTATATAATGGAAAGCTTGCCCCATTGTTTTGAATTGCTTGGCTCATTCCTTTTTGAACTATTGTGTAGTCACACCTCGATGTTGGATGTTAAAAAAAAAAAAAATGTTTGAGTGTCAAAAAGGTCGGGGTGTGACAGTTTTGGTATCAGAGCCATGGCAAACCCCATTATGGATGTGAGTTAAAGCCTATCTGTGAAGTCGTGTTGCCCAGGTACGCATTTGTTTGATTAGGTGGTTATTGTAGTTTTGATTTTTCAAGTATAGGTATGTAATGTGATCTGTGTTTTGAACTTCGTGCTAATGCACGTTGTGATTTGACTTGTGAGTTTGGTATTGGTCGTGATTTGAGAATTAAGGATCTTGTTTGTACAGATGGAATATCATCGTAGGGGTAAGAAGCGAGCTGGGCCGTCTTCAGAGGCACATAGAGAGCCCAGCCCAACCCATTCTGATGCACATACTCCGCGGGGTGACGGTGCGTCAGAGCCCCAGTATGCCCAGCTAGGTGGGGGTGCCCAAACCCCACCGAGACAGACTCCGCCAGTGGATCAGCAGACTATATTGCTGACCACGTTGCAGACGCTGACCACGTTAATGCAGTCTGTGGTCAGTAATCAGAGAAGTAACGCATCTCCTTCGGGGGACACCAGTGCTCCAGTTCGGGAGAAGGCAACGACAGTGTCTTATCAGCAGTTTATGGCGATGCAGCCGCCTATCTTCTCAGGAGGGGGCAGTCATGACAAGGCAAAGGACTGGATTGAAGAGGTTGAACGTATTTTTGGGCTTCTGAAGGTGCCAGAAGAAGATAGAGTGAACTATGGCTCCTATTTGTTGAAGGGTGATGCCAAGAATTGGTGGCAATCAACTAGTGAGATTCGGTTCGCTGGCCAAGGGTCAATCTCATGGAAGCAGTTCAGAGATTCCTTCTTCAGCACATACTTTCCGGTGTATGCCAGAGACAAGAAAATGCAGGAGTTTCTGGATTTGCAGCAGAATCAGTCGAGCTTAGAAGAGTACATTGCGAGATATCGGCACTTGGAGGTGTATTGCCCACACCTTTACACTACCGATGAGGCCAGAGCAGGCAAGTTTGTGCGCGGGCTGCGAGATGGACTACGAAGCAAAGTGTTGACAAGTAGACCTCGTGACTTGGATGAGGCGGTTACAATGGCACGATGCATAGAAGAAGATTGGGTGAGGACACAGAAGGATCATCAGAAGAAAGCAGGCCAGCATTCACAAGGTGGACGGACACAGGTAAAGCGCCAACACTTTGCGGGCAGGACAAGGCCTTATGAGAGGCGGGATGACCGAACTTTCAGACGGAACCAGTCTACCCGTAGTGAGGCCACCCAGGGGTCAGTGGCCACTCCGACTTCTCAGAAGTGCCCCACTTGTTCTCGTGTGCACCTCGGGAAGCTGTGCTATCGGGTGACTGGGGCTTGTTTACACTGCGGAAGTATGGGACACTTCATCAAGGATTGCCCGTTGAAGAAAGAACGAGATTTGAAGAAGCCTGAAGCCGGTTCTTCTAGCGCACGACAGACGTCGGGACGTGTCTACGCTACTACTGTGGAGGAGCTCCAGGCACACGACCTCGTTGAAGGTACTTTACTTGTCAGTTCTCATTTTGCTAGAGTGTTATTTGATCCAGGAGCGACACATTCTTTTATATCTAGTCGATTTGCTACCTCACTCGAAGTGTCGGCTAGAAGAATGCCGTATGTTTTAAAAGTTGTTAGTCCGATGCATGCTCAAGAGTCGTGTCGTGAGTATCTTCCTGATGTGGACGTGGAAATCCTTCAATTTCACCTACCTGCACAGTTGGTGATCCTCGGTCTCAATGAGTTTGATGTGATTTTGGGTATGGATTGGTTGTATGCGCATTATGCCATTATAGATTGCAGGAAGAAGCAGATACAGATGTTGACTAATGAGATGCAGCCTGTGGAATTTCGTGCACGTAGGGCCAGTCGAACTGATAAGATATTGGTGTCTGCATTGAAGGCTAAGCGATGGATAGAAGGTGGAAGCGTTGCCTTCTTGGTCAATGTGTTGATCAATGAGGCTGAACGGATGATATTGCAGGATGTTGCCGTGGTGAGTGAGTATCCTGATGTGTTTCCTGAGGAATTGTCGAGTTTGCCTCCAACTCGAGAAGTGGAGTTCAAGATAGAGTTGTTACCAGGGACAACTCCCATTTCTAAGGCACCCTACCGTATGGCACCAGCAGAGTTAGAAGAGTTGAAGAAGCAACTGCAGGAGCTCTTAGATAAGGGCTTCATCCGACCTAGCGTGTCTCCTTGGGGAGCACCTGTACTGTTTGTGAAAAAGAAAGATGGGACTATGCGCTTGTGTATAGATTATCGTATGTTGAATCAAGTCACCATCAAGAATAAGTATCCGCTTCCAAGAATTGAAGACTTGTTTGATCAGCTTAGGAATGCAAAGGTTTTCTCTAAGATCGATCTGAGGACAGGCTACCATCAACTATTGATACGGGAGGAAGATGTTTCTAAGACTGCCTTTCGAACTAGGTATGGACATTATGAATTCAGGGTCATGCCTTTTGGGTTGACTAATGCTCCCGCAGCGTTCATGGACCTCATGAATCGGGTTTTCCAAGAGTTCTTGGATTGTTTTGTTATTGTGTTTGTTGATGATATTTTGGTGTACTCAGAGAGTGAGGCAGAGCACAGAGACCACTTGAAAAGTGTGTTAGGTCTTTTGCGCAAGCACAAGCTTTACGCCAAATACTCAAAATGTGAATTTTGGCTAGAGAAGGTAAACTTTCTGGGTCATGTGATCTCGAAGGATGGAGTATCCGTCGATCCGGCTAAGGTGTCAGCTGTTCAGGACTGGAGAACACCTTGCAGTGTAACTGAGGTTAGAAGCTTTTTGGGATTGGCAGGATACTATCGCAGATTCATACAAGACTTTTCGAAAATAGCTACGCCCATGACTAAGCTATTGAGAAAAGGGATGAAGTTTGTGTGGAATGAAGATTGTGAGAAGAGTTTTCAAACTCTAAAGGACAAGCTTACTTCTGCCCCTATTCTGACGCTTCCATCGGGTCATTCCGGTTTTGTGGTGTACACTGATGCTTCGGGGATCGGTTATGGTTGTGTGTTGATGCAGCATGGCCGTGTAGTGGCTTATGCATCAAGACAGTTGAAGACCCATGAGCAGCACTATCCCACTCATGATTTGGAATTGGGAGCAGTCGTGTTCGCATTGAAGATGTGGAGACACTATCTTTATGGTGTAACATTCGAGGTGTTTACAGATCACAAGTCCCTGAAGTATATATCCTCACAAAGGGATCTCAACTTGAGGCAAAGAAGATGGATGGAATATTTAAAGGATTATGATTTCACCATATCGTATCATCCAGGCAAGGCGAACGTGGTGGCAGATGCGTTGAGCAGGCATGCCAAGGCGACAATGTGCAGTATGTTGACTCGTTCTTGGACATTATTGCAAGATGTGATAGCTTGGCAGCCTTGCATTAGTGATGAGCACAAGGCAACGATGACGGCCTTGATTCGGCGTCCTTTGATGGAAGAACTTGTAATGAAACAAAAGGAAGATCCAGAGTTTGCTAGGAACATGGAAGCAAGCCAGAAGAACGATTCTCTTTGGCATCAAGATGAAGATGGTTCATTGCGTTTTCGGCAGAGATTATGGGTTCCTAGAGATGAAGGGGTGAAGCGTCTATTGCTTGATGAAGCTCACAAATCTAAGTTTTCTATTCACCCGGGCAGTACAAAGATGTTTCAAGATTTGAGAAGAAATTTTTGGTGGCCTGGAATGAAGCGTGAAATTGCAGAATATGTGGCAAAGTGCTTGATTTGCCAACAGGTAAAAGCAGAACATCAGCGGCCAGGAGGCTTGTTGCAAAGAATCGATATTCCAGTGTGGAAATGGGAAGACATTACGATGGATTTTGTGGTTGGGTTACCTCGTACCAAAAGACAACAGAATGCCATATGGGTGATTGTTGATCGACTTACGAAGTCCGCCCACTTTCTGCCAATCAGAATCAGTCAATCATTAGAAAGTCTCGCAGAGTTGTATATTGGCGAGATAGTGAGATTGCATGGAGTGCCAAAGTCTATCATTTCGGATCGAGATCCGCGTTTTACCTCTAGGTTTTGGGGGCAATTACAGAGGGCTTTGGGTACCAAGCTTAAGATGAGCACAGCATTTCATCCCCAAACTGATGGGCAATCAGAGAGGACTATTCAGACCTTAGAAGACATGTTGCGTGCATGTGTCTTAGAGTGGAAAGGAGAATGGGACAAACATGTGAAACTGGCAGAATTTGCTTACAATAACAGTTACCACTCTAGTATTGGGATGGCACCTTTTGAGGCTTTGTATGGAAGACCGTGCAGATCGCCAACTTGTTGGGCCGAATTGGGTGATGGTAAGATCGAAAGCCCTTTAGTTTTGCAACACTACACCGACCAAGTGGAATTGATAAGAAAGAAGTTGTTGACTGCTCAGAGTAGACAGAAAAGTTATGCTGACATTCGTCGTAGAGAATTGGCTTTTGAGGTGGGTGATCATGTGTTTTTAAAGATTTCTCCTACTAAGGGTGTTTTTCGCTTTGGTGCGAAGGGAAAATTGAGCCCGAGGTTTGTAGGACCTTTTGAGATATTAGAGAAGATTGGGGAGGTGGCATACAGATTGGCGTTACCACCAGATTTGAGTCATGTTCATGACGTTTTCCATGTTTCCATGCTTCGAAAATACGTACCCGACCCGACACATGTGATTGATTTTCAAGGTATTCTAGTACAAGATGATTTGACAATGGAAGAACAGCCCATTAGAATTGTGGATCATCGAGAGCAAGTGCTTCGCACCAAGAGGATTCCTTTAGTGAAAGTGGAATGGCAGTACCATGGGTTGAAGGAGAGTACATGGGAGCATGAGGAGGACATGCGGAAGAGATATCCGCACTTGTTCTTGTATTGAGGTATGAGCTAAATTTCGAGGACGAAATTTTCTTTTTAGGAGGGTAGGATGTAATGCTCGTTGGTTCAACGGGTCGGGTCGAGCTAGGGTCCAGACCCGGAACCGACCCCCACTCGCGTAAGGGCCCGACGCGAGGCCCTTCTCCCTCGCCTTTCCCTTCCTTCTTCGTTGTCTCCGGTGGTCTCCTGTGGCAGCGCAGAGGGAGGAGAGTGACGGTCGGGTGGTGGTGGCTGGAACGGCGACGGCGACGGCGACGGAGGTGGCAGCGGCGACGGCGGCGGCGGCTGCTGGGTAAACCCTCTCTCTCTCGTGCGATTTTTCTTGCTCTGCCACTCATGCCCTTTTGTCTGTTTTGCTCTCTGCCGCACGTCCCCTCTTCTTCTCTCTCGCCATTTTCTTTCCCCTCTTTCCGCTGGTTCTCTACCGCTCGACCCTCTTCTCACTCACCCGCACTCCCCCGCCTGCTCTTTCTCTCTCTTCTCACCCCACGGCTGTTTTCCCCCTTGACCGAACCCTTCCTCTCTCTGTCTCTCCTCTCTGCCAGCGTCCCTTTCCTTTGTTTATTTCAGTTTTTTTTCCCAACTACTACCGTGGGTCTTTCCTAGCAACAGAGTTGTGTTAAAATTTTTGGGCGTTTGGGGTTGGTTTGCAGTTTTGGGGACGTTTTTCCCCTCTTACCTGCTAGTAGGGTGTGTAGTGAGCAGCGACAGCAAGCAATCTCGAGCATTGGCACTTGATCGGACGTGTGAAGTGGTTGCTAGAAGGGTTGTAGCAGTTTGGACGCTTGTTTGGGGTGAGCAATACCTAATCAAGCTCAAAATGATGAGTATTTATCTTTTAGAGCATGTGTAATTATGGTTCGAGCATGCTAGAGCTTAGAATTGATGATTTTGGGACGCATGTTAGTAATTTTGTTTTTGGGAGAAACTTAGGATTTGCGTTGGAAAGTGATGATTCATGTACTTAATGATCGTTTTAGCATGATGGATTAAGTTTCGAAGCTTTAAGGAAACATGGTAGAGATTGTGAGGTTGTGGGGAAGTTTTGGAACCGTCTTAGGGAGTGTAGCGCAGACTTCGGTGAACGGGTGTATCATGAAGTTAATTAGGGATATATGCGTTTTGGGATGTGACTTGAGGTTGATGTCTTACTTAAAGAACGTTATTGAGGAAGGATTTAGTGACGGTTTGATTGATGGTTGAAGGCCTTGATAATTCAAGGCAACGTCAAGACGTAAAGGAGGAGGCCTTGTGGAGAGCCCGTTGGTCGACACTACCTGTCGATGCCCTCTTGAGGCGCTGACACGTGCCTCAAGGATTTTATTTTTGTATCTGTTCATTTCTGGTTGATTGGTGTAGGAATCTAGTAGAAACCTTATTCTTGTTTATGTTTGCAGGTGCACCGGGCTCATCCCGTCGACCTTGAGTTCGAAGCTTGAGGCATTTTGAAGAATTTGGTGAGCGCGCCACAGGTATGGCAACTTTCCAGGCAAATTCCTGCCTGGGGCAATTGTGTGATTGGGTGCTCCTAGGATCAAGGGATCCTAGGATTGTGATGTTAATTGATTGACGGTTTTGTGATTGAGTATGTGTATGTTGCTTACGTGATATGAATGGGTTAGAAAGATTATTAGTCATTCGATTTAAAAATGTTACGCATTGGCATCTGCATGCTAGAATTGATATCTGTTTAGGACAGATGAGGTGGGGTATCGAGTCGAGTGTCTCATCGACCCCAATTGTGCATTAGAAAGCATCATAGAATGATAACTGCATAGGACAGCTACGAGCCAACCGCAGATCGAGACTACTCTCTGTGGATTGGCTATGTTTTTCAAAGAGGTGATTGACATGATTGATGTGATGATTGATATAAATGTGTATGTTGTTGCATATGCATTGCCATGGGCAACGATGCAAATGGATGTTTGGAGGGTAGTTGTACCCGTATGGTATGACGGCTAGCAATGACTGTTACTGTATGTATAGACCTCATGTGGAGGTAATCGGAGGTGTGGGTGCACTCGGGAAGTGTACTAACCTCGTGTGTTAGTCAGTCTTCTTGTGAATGTGTAACTGTAATGATAAGAATGAATAACTAAGAGATGAGAGGCCAGTGGGATGTGGCTATGTGTTTGGGAGACGTCCCCCTTGATTGCCACTGGTCTCGCCTGTCAGAGCGCAGGCGGTGCAAGGCCCCAGGGTTCTGTTGTGTGTTGTGCTTGGAGCGTTGGGCTCCTGCCTTCCCAACCTGGGTGTCCTAGGGAAGGCTGAGTATCTCACCTTGGACGTCACACATCCAGGGATGAGTGCTCTACCGCTGCAGCGGGTGAAATGGATCCATACTGTTATGGGCCACCACGGGGGTTGTCTCTCGGCTGTAGGCCGCCCGCGGTGTGCACGTGCCTGTGTTGCACCCACAGGAACTGTTAATGCACTAAAGTTAATGAAAATGCAAAGTGTTTGACAGAATGCATGTGACTGACGTATATGTGATTGATATGAATGCAAGTGTTATGTTTAAGCATGCTTCGCATGTGACTGATGTTGTGTTAGTGTGGCCACCAAGTGGCTTTTACGTGTCGCACTCAGACACGACATGACGATAGATGGGTTGATATTTGTCCCTTTATTTGAGCCTTACTTGAGAGGGTTTGGCATTTTTCTGGCTTGTTGCCATACTGCGAAGGCTAAGCCTTCAGTTGTTTCCTTTTTTCAGGTTTTGGTGTACCCGGGGCAGCAGGCTGAGCAGATGGCTACACTCACGTCCTACTGGGGAGGTTTTGGGTTTTGTTTTGTCCTTGTAGTGCCGGCGCGTCGGGTTTTTGGTTTTACTGATGCCTTGTTTTGATGAGGCATCGATGTTGTGATTTTGGGGCATTTTTGTCAAATGTACAATTGAATTGAAATGCTATATAATGGAAAGCTTGCCCCATTGTTTTGAATTGCTTGGCTCATTCCTTTTTGAACTATTGTGTAGTCACACCTCGATGTTGGATGTTAAAAAAAAAAAAATGTTTGAGTGTCAAAAAGGTCGGGGTGTGACAGTTATCGTCGAGGGTAAAGGTGGACGGTGAAAACATAAAAAAATCGAGGTTAAGACTTAAATCGGGTTATAAAAGTGGTTCGGATCAGGTCTGACCCAGACCCGATCCAAAATGTATCCAAGCGTGTCCGCGTGTCGAGATCGGCGTGTCGAAGTGTTGATGCCGGTACGTGACCAAATCTGCCGTGTCTGTGTCGCATAGCATGTCGCCCATTACATAAATCTAACCCCGCAACAAATGCAATAATTTTTCCCTTGTCATTACCAGCATCCGCATCCAAGATCACTGACTTTTGATCATGAGGATAAATTGCCCCAACTTTCTTTTGCTTTTTTTCCTTTCAATTTAAATGAACCAAGGCACTACATTTGTTTAACTATAATTTTGACGTTCCTATATTTGATATTTTACATTGTTTCTTTCTCAATCTTCTTGATAGCATGTTTTGTGGCAGATTTGGCATCGTGTTCAACCCAATTGGTTTCTTTCTTCAGCTTCTTGACCTGAAGCCATTTGACATTTCCTTGATATTAGCTTGCCAGTGTATAAAAGAACAGGCTTTTGCGGGCTCCAATTGCAGGTCCACTTGGGTCAAAGACGAAGAATGAATATGATCTTTTGTTGGTTCATCGGTTCCACTGACGTAAGATCAATAAGTCATCTGCCTCCCCACCCTTTTCTGTTGGATTTTGTTCTTTTGGTTTCTCGTTAAAAGATTTCCTATGTATTTCTTTATTTTGGTTTTCCAATGGAACTTGCTTATAAAATACACTGTGTTGCTTCTGTGTTGCAGGATACGAATATCCAAGTAGATAGAACATGAAACCGAGCAAGGATTATATATGTTGATGCCAAGACATGCTTAAATGTTGAAGTGTCCACAAGTGTTGATGGTTAACTAAACTTTATTGATGTAAGAAAAAAAGTAACTTTTCTGAATGAGATTGAAGCTTCACATGTGGACAATGGTCATGAACCAGATGAAGGTACCAAGGAAACAGAGGAGGTTCTAAAGACACACCAAGCTAAACTTGACAACCTTTGGATTCTTTAGAATTGAAAGTGAAGACGTGATTAACATTTCCATAAAGCAACTAGAGAAGCAACACTTTTACATGCAAACAATTCAATTGCATATAAACCTGAAGGATGGAGAGTTAAAAAAATCATATGCTACAGCTAACAAAGTGGTATTTATCACACAGAAATAGCTAAAGTTTTGTTGAATAGGAATGTTAAAAAAATGAAAATAGAAGGGAGCAACAGGAGTTCCTAGCTACATAACCGTGCATGTGCACGCTAGAATGAACACCGCATAGCATATGAATAAGCCAGATCATGCTCTTCAACGAGTGAGGAATCTACATAGATATGTCTTAGTTGTTATACGTCCCGTTGGGCTTGGAATGAATCCTCCAAGGCTACAGTGGTGATTGAGATCACCGGTATATAAACGCCTATAGGCGGTGACATTTTGCAGCAAGGGCGGAGGCATGATTTTTTTCAGGGCAGGGCAAACGGTCCAACGAACTATAATATATTATATTATTATTATATATATATATATATACTTATACACTTTATATAATATTTGCAAACCACAAGATAGTAAAAGTAAACATATGTCGTATATAATTGCCCATGTCATTAACGTGAAGCACGACCTGTTCTACGACACATTTAATAATTGCTTGTGTCATTAGCACAAAGCGCAATCTGTTCTCAGCAGATAAGGTGCTCTGTTTCTATTACAGTGATGTAAGTGTAAACAGTGAGCACAAGGTGGACATACAAATATCACAACTCAAAATATAGCAAACAAATACATCTAAAAACCCCAAAATCAAAACTTGTTACTTACCTAAAACAAGCAGTTTTGTATTCTTTATATGTAACACAATCAGTTTTTTCTTCTGTTTTTATTGAAAATAGTTACATATCATCATTCATTCACCTGCAATAAAATATAAACAAAAACTACATCATTTAATATTGAAACTAAATAATGACTTAAATAAACATTAACATAAAAATAATGCAACAAAATACTTTACATATGGCAATTGTGCTCTACGACTTTTCATCTTGTAAAATGCATCAATAATATAATTGGAGTCAAACATTTGGGTAATTTCTTTTTCAATATACAAAAGCAAACAATCAGCAAAGAATTCATCCTCTATTTTGTTACGCAATCTTGTTTTAATAAGCTTCATAGCAGAGAATGCCCTTTCTGTGGTTGCAGTGGACACAGGAAGCGTTAGAATGAGACTAAGCAACCTGTATAGATAAGGATATCTTTCACTTTTTCTACTATGTACCATTGTTTGACATACATCTGATAGTGTACCCAAATTTGGAAAACTTGGATGATGACAAATATTATTCTTATAATTCTTCAACTGATAATTTAAACTCATAAGATCTGAGTATAGAAAATCTTCAGGATAAAACTTCTCTGCAAGAGTGTATGCATATTGTGCATTAAATGACTCATATTGATCTCTAGGGTCGAATGTCGATATCAAACATAGTATTTCCAAAGAATTTTCATTAAATCTACTATTCAACTCTACCAGTTGAGAATCAATGGTAGCAATAAAAATATCGACATGATAATGATGTCTCACTGTAATGAAATTACATTCACGATGAAAACGTGATCCTCTGACAAAATATTGAACATCCATATCTAGAATAGGGATATCATGTGTCACACAAAATGCTCTCAGAGTATCTATAAATGAATCCCAACCATTCTCCCTAAGTTCTTGTAGGAACTTTTTTGAATTATAAACCATAGTCATTGCATTTAAAATGTCTTGTCTTTGCCTTTGTAATGACTGACAAAGAGTATCACTCTGTCCCAAAATTTGTTGTACCAAGTGTAAAATAAATACAAAGTCAAAGGATGTGATCATGTCGTAAGCTGAAAGACCTTCACCCTGTATTTGAGATGATGATCCATTGTCTTTTAAATTTTTCAATACTACACATGTTGCATTGAACATTTTTATTAAACTACACGCAGACACAAAATGAGATCTCCATTAGTATCACCAGGCCGTTGTAGTGATCTAATTTGATTAAGTCCTCTTTCAGTTTCAAGTTCATCTATAGCAATTCTGAATGCAAATTCATTTGCTTGAGCTTCATGCAATTCATCATTACATTTACTGCTTGCACTAACAACATTAATTACATATGTTAACTGTTCAAAAATTTATGAACATGGCCAACTTTTTTTGAAGCTGCAACAAGTGCAATTTGTAATCTATGAGCAACAAAATGAACATAATATGCATAAAGACATTCATTTAAAATTAATGTTTGCAATCCATTCAATTTGCCTCGCATATTACTAGCACCATCATATCCTTGACCTCGTAGATCTTGAATGCTAAGATTATGTTGAGACAACAAAGTAGAAATTGCATTCTTCAAAGTAATTGTTGTAGTATCCTTTACATGCACAACATCTAAAAATCGCTTTTGAACTTGACCTTGCTTATTAGCAAATCTAAGAACAATAGCCATTTGCTCTCTCTTGAACTCATCTCGAGCTTTATCAATAATAATACAATATTTAGTGTCAACAATTTCTTTTATAATTTTAGCTCTCACTTTACTTGCAAAAATATGTAAAATTTCTTTCTGAATGTAGGTGATGTATATTTAGCATTCTTTGGAACATTATCCAAGACAACTTGTGCAACTTTGTCATTATAACTAGCTAAAGTTTTAATGAACTCAATAAAGTTACTTGATTCATTGAACTTGAACTTTCATCATGGCCTCTAAAAGTACAAGCTTGAAATGTTAACCAACGAACTACGTCTACAGATGCCTTCAATCTCAAGCGGTTGTTGTGAACAAGCTTTGAACTTTGCTTTTCAATCATTTTATCTATGTGTTTGCTTTGACGACTTAAGTCATTAAATGCACTCACATTCATATTATGGGGTGAATTTTGACTTGTCCCTTCATGAATAAGAAATCCACATTGTTTCTCACTACCACTCACCCTCTTCCAAACTCTGAATTCTTCAGTAATAAATGGACTGTCATTTGAATATGGAGTACTGAAGAGATAACACGGCAAACAGTATGCACTATCTGTCTTGGGAGAATATTCTAACCATGGAAATTTTTGAAACCATGAAGCTTAAAATTTACGAGGATGACTTGAAGTGCCTGACACTGGATATCTATTAAGTTTGTGTTGATATGGCCATAATTAATATATGCTCGTCTAACTTCATCTCTCTCATTTACTGATATCTCTCATATAGGACATCGCAACCCTAGATCACGCACGAGACTTTCTACAGTTTCAATTTTTAAATACTTAAAAGGTGGAGAATCTGAGTCACAAAGAACAGTATCAAGAGCTTTCGGACTAGAACAACCAGTATTTTGGTTTTTCTCCCCCTTGGTTTTCTCCCCTTTGGTTTATTTCCTCTTGATTTTCTCCCTCTTGATCAATAACTTGTTTTATTTTTTGAAATAATCTTGAATATTTTTCATCTTCTACTCAATAAACTAACATGAAAAACCTGAAATTTAAAATAGACAATAAGATTTAAACATTTTAGATATATACAAACCCAATAAACATAGCACAATGCAAGCAACATATGAAGATCTCATGATGCCAAACAATAAAAAAAATGTGAACATACAAAATTGAAGAACATATTAATGCAAACCTAATCCTTATTCTTCCCTTTATTGCAGCCAAAAAATTAGGTTCAAATGTCTGGCATTCCATGTCGTTGGCATCATATACAACAAAAAGCTTTTAAGCCTGCATTACCTAAAGACATTATTCCAACAGTAACATTACTCACTTAACTAGTGTGTGTGTGTGTGAGAGAGAGAGAGAGAGAATTTGAGGATTAGTCTAGCAGGGGCTTCTCAAACATGGTATTCATATTTGAGAAGCCTCCATCTCCAATAAGGATCCAAGGGAACCAAACATGTATAGATTTCAAAAGTATGGATTTAAGATCCTCAAAATGCCTCAAGTCCAAGGATCTCAAAGGGGTTCCGACTTTATTGACAACATTTAAGATGCAAGCATTATGAATTTATGATGTAAGCATTACGAATTTAAGATGCAAGCATTACGAATTTATATACAAATATCGGATGTTAAGTAGAATATAAATACAATTTAAAAAACTAGTGCCAAATTAATCCAAAATCTGAACTTGAGTTTGATTTCAAATCTATAGCTTTCAACTTCTTCCATGTAATATACATACTTTGAAGTCTGATTTCAGATTTTACAATCATAAGTGTGCATTAAAGAAGTAACTGTTAAATATCTAGTATTATAACTTTATAACTGTTCAAATATACAACATAAGTGGGCATTAAAGAAGTAACTGTTATATATCTAATATTATAAGTTTATAACTGTACAAATATACAACATATATTGTCTATAACATATACAAGACTGATTAAAAAAACAAGTAATATGTACAGAACTTATAAAATGAAGTCGAAATGTTGATTTTTCCAAAGCAATGAGAAATGATCTCTCTCGAATTCAGACTCCTAATTCTTTTACAGAAGGACAATTCATAAACCAGTTTAGACTTAGTGCACAGGAAACAGATCCACGTACTTCCAGTGGAAAGAGGACAAAATATTGCTAGGAAGAACAGAACTAGGAGGTGATGGGAAATTCAAGCAAGAAGTGAGCATCTCCATGATTGATGTGCAGCATGGCCGATACAAACTGGAAGCACTGGGGAAGTGTGCTTCTATTCTGTTTTTCTGTTACAACATTCTATAACTTCTTTAGATGCTATTGATAATATGCAGTTAAAACTTATAGTAAACTTTTGAACACTTCCATCAGCATCATTTTTTATCTTATTCTTGTTCATTTGATGAAATAAGTGCACCTTAAGTATGCCACTACAACTAGAGACACAAAATAGAGGTGCAAAGTGGCTTGCACATAACTGGATTTAACAGTTTCTGACTGGACTTCCTAAGCTCCAAAGTCAATTCAATGTCTAACACATTACTAGAAAAAGTACAAACATTATAAAAATGTGTGGAATTTCTTAACATTTAAAACTCTGCACTTATCCAACTACTGCTGCATTATGATGTTTGCACTGTAGATATGGAATCTCCAACAGAAAAAGAATAAAGAAAAATCATACGTATGAAGATAGCACAGACCTTGGCTCGCATTTGTTCTAAAAATGAATCTCTTTCATCCGGTTGAGGGATGCTTGTGCTTCTATTTAATGATGTGGCTTGCTTCACCTGCACAATACACAGGTTTGAGAAGTAAAAGAAAAAAGTCAATGCAGTAGAAAATTAGAAAAATAGAAAGGAGAAGAAAACTGAAAATGGAGACTACCTTTCCCTTGTCATGAAGTCTATGTCGTGCATCTACTCTCTTCAAAAATCAAAAGGTTGCGGTACAGAATGCTCCCAACTTCTGATCTGAACAATCAGAGTGGATTCTATCAAATTCAGCACATTTAAACCCCAAAAAAAGCAGGGGAAGAAAAAAAACCAAAAACCATAGCCTAACCGTTGCGCATCCCTAAACAAATTGGTTAGCAGGCATCCCTGAAGTCAGGACTATCCACTACAACCGAACTTAACGGATCACCAATAGTTCATCACTTTCATCCATCCTTGAAAGGTCAAAATAGTCGACAACTTTCTAAGCGCATTGTTAACAAACAGAACACAGTTTTTTCGAGGAAATTCATGGAACCTATCTCTAACTCAAACAATTTAAAACCGAATTAAACAAATCCATAGCTAGGGGACGGTGGCGGTAAGCATCATAAAGAAATTAGACACTTTCAGTTTCAATAACAAATAGCTTCCTCCTCCAACTCAACCACCCCCACCCCCCCTCCCCTGCCCCACCCATACATACACACACCGAACATGCACGCGCGCGCGTGCCAGAGAGAGAGAAAGAAAGACAGATTATTCAAACCCTGCTTCATCAGTCTCCAAAATCAAGCAACATAACTCAAATGAAACCATTCTTGCCATGAATTGTAAAAAAGGAGAAAAAAGTGCCCAACATCTCAGCTAGCCAACAGTCCCAAATTACCTCTGCCAACTCGCTTTGTTGTGGTTGTGGGCCAGCCGGCCAGGGCAAGGAGAGAGGGAGCCAGCGGGCAACGAGAACTGTGATTGTGGTGTGGGCCAAGGCAGCCAGGAAGGAGGAGCTAGTGAGATGTGTGATCGTGAGCCAGGGTAGGGAAAGTGGAGCCAGCGAAAGAGAGGGCGTGAGACTGTGAGAGAAAGGGCCCTGCTCTCTGCTACCGTTCTGGGCCAGAGAGGGGACCATCCGAGAAAGCGGGAGAAAGAGGGGCGAAATGGTTGTGGGCCAGAGAGGAGGGGACCATCCAAGCAAGCAGGAGAGAGAGGGGTGAAAAGATAGGGTAGGGCACAAAGGGAGTGAGCAAGAGAGAAAGGGGCGAAAGACGGGAGAGAGTGAGTGGGTTGGGGCAAGACCATCTGCAGGTCGGGCCAAGACCATCCGCTGGTCGGGCCAGAGTAAAAAAAATCTGATTTTTTTAATATGATTTTTTTTTTCTCTGAAGCTCACCCGGGCCATGGCCCAGGCGCCCCCCCCCCTCCGCCCCTGTTTTGCGGTGAATAAGGTCACCTATACAGCCAGCCTGTGAGAAGCGTCGCCAGTAGTTCTCGAAGAGCTATAGCGAGGAAGGTGGCCCAAATACCTATACGGTGATGATCCCCACCGTTATGAAACTATACCAGGTTATCTAAGGGCGATAGAGCGAAAAAGAACAAAAGGAGGGTAAAAGAAATCTTTTGTGTGGGAAGAAGAAGAGGACGAGATGGATGAAATATTGTACGTTTGTCCTCTTTCTCTATGCACTGATTCATGCTGTTTAACACACTTAAGTTACTAAGTCTGCTTCTCACAATTGCTAAGGAAAACTGAGCAGGAAGCTCGACCTCTCAAGAACGCAGAGTCACACATTAATTTGTATTTTCCTTTGCTTTCTATTGGGTATTCGGCTTATTTGGTTCTTTTTCTTGGCTTTTTTTTTTCAAGATTCTCAACAAAGCTATACTTTGGTAAGTAGAGATGACGTATCCTGTTTTATGTTGTTGATATCCATCAGCAGCTTAATGAGTTTATTTGCAAAAGGAGAACGTGTTTCACGATTCATCAAGTAACTTTAATGTCGGATTTCCTGTCTTCAAGATATCCAATAAACAATCTATTTGGTTTGAAGGCCGCCTTATGTTGTTATATTTGTCATCTTGACACTTCTTGAAACTATTAATTATATAAGAGAGGGAAACGAGTTTCCTGGAACTGTGGCTTTCACGGGAAAATTGAAGGATTTTGCCTCATAAGAATTGAGCAAATGGTTTGAATAACGCTATGTGGAGGAAGCATTACACTGGTTTGGAATTGTTGGAGTCATTCCCCTTTTCGGGAAAGCTATTCACATGCATGTTCTTATATGAGAATAGCTATGTGGTAGAAGGATTATACTGGTTTTTAGCGTGAATCTATTACCATGCACCTTGTGCATTGCAGAGAAAGTATGGCGCTCCATCCTTACTGTAATTTTTATACGAGAAGAAATAAGATGCGATATCCATTTTGTCTGGATTTAGACATTTGTAGGTTCTTAACAATTTTGAATTTTGACATAAGATATTCTTGGAACCAAGTTTAAATTAATTGGAATTTAACTGTTCTCATTTATCAATCCAACTACATGAAGTTGTGGTGGGATCTTTCCTAGATGGGGTGACCGAGGGCTAAAAATAGGTTAGTCTCAAGCTGACCCAGACTTCATTGAATCCAACATGCATACTCGCATGTTTTGGACTCAAGTGCCAGAAATTTGAGTTCAGAATTGCTGAAATTTGTAGCCCATTCTTTCTCTGACTAACTTGAGATCCAAAAAATTTACATCAAATGAATTGGATCTTTTTCTGGATCTTAAACTTGAATCTGCATTGACACTAATGGAATCCAGATCATAAGATTAAAAACCAGGCTCCATTGTCTTTGCTAGACAAGTCATGTGTCGGTAATCTAGACGCCATGTGGACTGGCTAGACAAATGCAATTACTTTAGGTTTTTTATTTTTATTTTTTTGTTGTTTCAATCAATTACAAATTTTGCAAAATAATGCACAAATTGATTAAGTAATAAAGCCACTTTTAAGCTTGGAAGGGCATAATGTATCTGGCTGAGATGGCACTGGTGAAATCCCATGCAACTCCCTATAAGATAACAAGTAATGGTAAGAGCGTTGTATTACTTAATCATTTGTTTCGTCACCTAAATTATAAAGGTAACAAGAGATCTCAGTTTGCATTTGTTAAGCCAGCAGTGGTTAAAAGGTACTTTAAAGATTGTTTATGGAATAGTTGAGGTGCAATCTTGTAGCAATTGTTGGGAATCTAATTATTTAGAACTCAAAGATTAAACGATACACACATTTTGATTGTAACTTTTATTTTTAGCTCATTTCTCTATCCTGCATATCAACTTGTCTATGCTTTGAATTTGCACTTAAGGATTCAAAGCAAACCAATTAATTCAATGACGCCTTAGAAAAAGATAAGTTGATTTTGCGAAACATATATAATCAAGAATAATGTTGTAAATATTGGTGTTCGGTCTCCATATCAATTTACCTATTAATACATAATCGGCACTTATCACCAATTTTATTTTAAATTACAAAAAATTAAATCATTTAATTAATTTAAAAAGTAAAAAACAAAATTTACACAAACCTATATAAGTGTTCCCGTGTGTCTAGTGTCTGTACAGTCCTTTGCTTTTGATGTATTTCTTTTGTTTATGTTGAGTCATGGTGTAAGCTTATAAGTTCACCTATGTCGGAGCACCCTCCCAAAACGGCCTAAGTGCAAGATTGAGATTCCTTGTTTTGGATGGTCGGCTTGGGAATTCTGTAAGTGGCTTCGGTCATCCTTTGTAAGTAAAGTGTAAAAGCTTACTTGTTTTCCCTCGTGATGTACTCATCTGGTTAAGTTAATTTATTGTGAGTTTTCTTTCCACACTCTTATGAAATTTGTGTCTTTGTTTTCGAGAAAGCGTTCAAGTGATCTGCGCTCACTTGAACGAGGTGAAGGCTTGCGGCTTACTAGCAAAAGTTTGCCGCACCCCACGGTCTGGAGTAGTCGGCCCGTGACAACTGGTATCGGAGCCCAGATTCTACTTAATCTGCGGAAGCGATCGGAGAGTCGGTGTAGAGTGTCGCGCCGACTTGCTGCTGTTGAAGAGAGTGTCATGGCATCACAATACAATCTGTGAGGTGCCAAAGGCAATGAGCTGGCCCATCCAGAGGAGATGAGCTCGGCCCATGACCAGGGAAACCTAGAGGACACTGTGAATAGGTTGGTCGCAGATGTGGCTACCCATGAGGAAGCCCTTGGCTTTGCTGCCGAGACCTTCGAGGGATTCAAGGAGGAGATGAAGTTGGTGCGGGAACAGATGGCCGAGTCAGTGGCCATGAACCGGTCGTTCTCTGACTTGGTGAAGACCTACATGGTGAAGACCCTACAGGATGAAGTTGCTGGACTTTGGGCTTCAAACCAGAGACTGCTACGTACTAATTAAGCCAGTAGTGAACATGAAAGGACCAGTAGGGTCGACATTCAACGTCCGGTGAAGTATAGTGGTAGCCAGGATGTGAGGGCGATCGACAACTTTCTGTTCCAAGTGGACTACTACCTGGACTTGTAGAACGTAGTAGAAGAAGATCTGAAGATCAAGACTACAACGATGTTGTTAGAAGGAGATGTTGTGGCTTGGTGGCAGAGGAAAATCTTGGACATCGAGAATGGGGATTGCACGATTACTACCTTCGACGACTTCCGTAAGCAGTTGAAGAGATACTTTATGCCCGTTGATGCCGAAAGACAAGCTTATAGGTTGTTGCAAACCTAAAACAAACAGGCGCCTTGAGGGATTACATCCGGGCATATCAAATGATCATGTTGGATGTGCCTATGATGCCAGAAAAAGGTAAACTGCACTGGTTGATCATAGGGCTCCAATCTTGGGCCCAAGCTGACGTGGAGAGATCGAATCCAGAGACCTTGGAACAAGCATATGTGGCAGCCGAGCGCTTGGCCAAGACCCAACATAGAAGCTATACAGATACCTTCAAGTCTACGAAGAAGTCTGACCACGATGGTAAGAGGGAAGAACGTCATGACAATAGAAATGAATCGTCGCCCCAGAAGCTAGCCGAGAGAAAGCCCTTCTTCCGCAAAGACTACAGTGGGCCACAAAGAGAAGTGACTTGTTGGGTCTGCGGAGAAAGGCACTATATGCGTGTCTGCCCAAAATGGGTGAGACCTACCGAACAGGCCAATGTCGCGAGGGCCACCGAAGGCGGGACTGAAGAAGGGGAAGGATCGAGGATTGGTGCACTTCAGCTTCTCAACTCACTGAAACGTGAAGAGAAAGCGATACCTTCAAGGAAACTCATGTACATTGAGATTCTGGTGAATGGAAAGCCTACAATGGCTATGATAGATACGGGTGCCACGCACAATTTCGTCTTAGTTGTAGAGGCGAAGAGATTAGGCCTCACCCTTGAGAGGGGATAGTTGCGCATGAAGGCAGTCAACTCAGAGGCAAAACCCATCCACGGATTGGCCCGGGATGTGGTTGTGAAGATTGAGAGTTGGTCAGAGAAAGTCAACTTCTCTGTGGTCCCGATGGACGATTACCAGATGATTCTCGACATGGAGCTCCTTAGTGCAGCGAAGATGGTCCCGATGCCGTATTTGCGTAGTGTCAGCATTATGGATGAGAAGTCTCCTTGCATGGTGTTAGCGGTAACACTGAGGAAAGACAAGGGCAAGGTCGCGATGATATCTACACTTCAATTGAACAAAGGCCTGAAGCATGGCGGCAGGATGGACTTGGTGGCAACCAGGGAAGTGTCCAAAAACTCTCCTGGTTCGGTCCCAGAAGCACTTGTGCCTGTCTTAGAGGAATTCGCCAGGACAACGCCTGCGAAGCTCCTTAGATGGCAGCCACCTCGGCATAAAATGAGCCATACCCCCACAGAATTGAAGAAACCTGCAGATCAAAGATGAGGGTCGAATGAATTTCGAGCGGGCAACCAAGTCCTTGTGAAGCTTGACGCAGACCGAGCAGGCATCTTCCGTGGGCAACACCGAGCTCGAATCAGAAAGTATGAAGGGCCATTTACTATGGTAAAGAGGATGGGGAAGCTGGCGTACAAGTTAGATCTATCGCTAGACTTTAAGGTGCATCCTGTGTTTCACGTCTGCAACCTTCAACCCTTCTACACCGACGATGAAGACCCGAAGAGAAGCCAACCCCGGAGAGAACCGATCATGCAACGAGCGCCTTCCACCCGGCGGGCCATTGATCGACAAGTAGACCAGATCCTTCGGCACAAAGTTAACTATGGTGAACCGAAGCGATACTTGGTCAGATGGGTAGACGAAAATCAACCAACGCAGGAGTATGCCTTCCATTTGAAGCGGAGTCATCCAGAAGAAGTCAAGGTCTACCATGAAGCTGCTAGCACCGAGGACGACGCTTGATTTGAAGGGGGGAGCATGTTCCCGTGTGTCTAGTGTCTGTACAGTCCTTTGCTTTTGCTGTATTTCTTTTGTTTACGTTGAGTCATGGTGTAAGATTGTAAGTTCACCTATGTCGGAGCACCCTCCCAAAACGGCCTCAAGTGCAAGATTGGGGTTCCTTGTTTTGGATGGTCAGCATGGAAATTCTGTAAGTGGCTTCAGCCATCCTTTGTAAGTAAAGTGTAAAAGCTTACTTGCTTTCCCTCGTGATGTACTCATCTTGTTAAGTGAATATATTGCGAGTTTTCTTTCCACACTATTGTAAAATTTGTGTCTTTGTTTTCGAGAAAGCGTTCAAGTGATTTGTGCCCACTTAAACCAGGTGAAGACTTGCGGCTTACTGGCGATAGTTTGCTGCGCCGCACAGTCCGGAGTAGTCGGCCCGTGACAATATGGGCTAACTATTGTATGAATAAATGGTTCTTTTTGCATGCAATGATGTTTAATGGTACTGCCTCATATCCAACCCAAGTCAAGGCATTTTGAGAAAGAAAAGAGGAAAGTGATCGTTGAGGAACGCTCGTTGCAGTTTTTCCAAGTTGTTCTCAGTCTCACTTTTTTCTCTCTCACTGTGGTCGGAGAAGGGATTCCGAGGAGAACCTCTGCCCTGGTCGTCGGAGGGTCTCTGCCCCGTCCCAATGGAGCTCAACCTCACGTTTCTCACTGCCACCGGCATCAACAGTACCTACATTGGCAACGTCGTCAGAGGTCTCACCGTCTTCTCTTGCCCTTTTTCGGTCTCTCTCTTTCTCTGTGGGTAGCCGTTGCTGAGCATCTTGCAATCCAACAGTAGAACGCTCTCCGCCGACCGAGATTGATGGCACAGGTTCGCCTGAAACCCTAGAGCCGCTCACTTTTCTTTTGGCGGATACGATTCTTGTAGTTCTGTACTCCTCTTCTCCAGTCTTGTCTATAGACAACAGAAGTTCACCACATTTCATTTCTTTTTCCATAGAGGTTCGCAGGATTTCCCGGTCTTCTCCAGTCTTGGCTCGTATAAGGAGTCTAATGGTAATTGGTGATGCAAAGGGTGTGAATATTTCCGTGCGTTATGGAATCGGGGATCGCGGATGAGTTGGGGGATTGTGGCTTTGGAGGTGGGATTTTCGGACTAGGATTTTTCGTGTCCTTCCGTTGGCAGTTCCAACATTCGCGGGATTTTCCTTAAGGTTGATTTTCATTGTGGTGGAGGTATGGCCTATTGAGAATCTGGCATGCATTTCATCTGCTTTTTAAAAATTGTTCGTTTTTGTGTCTTAGGATGAGTAGATTGGGATAGTGATGCTTTTTAATTACTGCATTGGTTGGCAGAATAATTTGTGTGTGCGAACTCCTGGATCTGCATTTGTTTCGTATATGCGTGGAGGAGAGTTTGACATCTTGATGCGGCTTGCTTTGGTTAATTTGTATCGGTGGTCTTGCTTATACAACGGATGCCTGCATTTTACTGTCGTAATTTAGCAGTTGTTTCTTCACAAGGAAGTGATGATTCTAAAGGATTTGTGTGCAGAATCTCCTGCAAGTAATTGGGGATTTCTGAATGTCTGTACAATGTTAAAATCACTTAAATCTTTGAAGTCATCTTGCATAATCTCTTAAATACATTCGTTGACAGTTGCTCCTAAGCGTGGGTTTTGTGACTTTGGAGACCTCTTGAATGTACCTTCCATTTTGAAACCTTATGCAGAATTATTGAATTTTGTGCTGTACTATGTTGCAAACATTTGAAGCCATTGTTCCCTTCCCAGTGTCTACATTCCCCCCCTAATCTTGGGCACCTCCATCCCAATTCGTTGCTGCATCGGAGCAGTGATTTATCTGTTGCTTTCTTGTAATGTTTCTTTATCCCCAACAATGACAAGTTCGGAGTGGTGATCTTAAGAGGGTGTTGAACATGGTCAAGCATCAAAGTGGATATGGGCCAGTCACTGGATTATTATTGAGGGTTAACTGTGACTGGTGCACATTCTGGAAACAGCGTTTCACATTAATTTGCCTGCATGGAAGATTAGGGTTAGTCTGCTTTGCTCTTTCTGTTGGGATGGGAAGGCTTAAGTAGGACAGTGAGAATGCTCAGATGTGCTCTTTGGTCTTCTTTAGGATCCTTGAACTGGTGGTTAGTGCAATATGTATCCATTTCCTTGCTGTTATCATGATGGAGAATGATATGCGTACACAACCTCCACACTGTGAGTCTCAACTTTTGGGAGGTCTCTACAAAATTGTTCCATGTTGGCTAGTTAAACAAAGGCCTTGGGTTCAGTTACAGTACAAACTTTTTAAGTTTAACTTTCCTATAGGGTGTTGAACTTAAACATAGTGGCCATGCTTTTGTCTTGCCTTCATATGTTTGTTCATGCACTCTTCCTCTTCAGCCTCCTCCCCATCAGCTTTGTTTCTTGCTTTATTTGTTTGCAATTATTGGTTCATTATATTCTCAGCAACTTTGTATTTCGTGGAAATAAAAACAAGGTTTGAATCTTTTCATGTTCTGCAACTTTTTTTTCATAATGTAAATCTGGAAATATGTATCTTTATCATCAAACACAGGAATATATTTCTCATCACACTCACATTAAAATGAGAATTGGAAAGATTTTTCCCATTCCTTTATTCCAGGAAATATATTTCCAGATTTCCAGGCCATCAAACGGGCCCTAAGTGATTTACACAAGAACATATACGATAAATTTGAATTTACGCAGATATGCTATCTGAAAAATATAAGTCTTTAAGTCAACAAAAAGATACAGGTGATAGAGGAGAAATTCATTGGGTCGCAATAACAAAAAGTGTTTTTTAGCTCAATTGAAGCATGTGATGAAGGGATATCATTCACTGGAGCATTGTCGTTTAAATTTCATATTTCTTTTGCAGATATCTCATTTTTCAATGGTCAGAATAATCGTTAATCGGTTGTTATCAAGTACTTTGGGGCTCAGTCCTGGGTAACATTGAAGAACAAAGTTGAGGACTGAATCCAAAATGATCTTACAAATTAACCATTTCACATGAATTGAGTTTGCCAACAAAATAACCAATAAAGGAGCGAATTGTAGTAAGAAGCCCACCTAGTTTATGAAAAAAGTTGATCTTTAATTTCATGTGTCTAACAAGCAACTTTCTCGACATGGTGCATTACAAGGCTGTATGAATATTAACAATGGGATGGAAATGGCGCTCTCCTGTTTGATGCGCTTCCTTTACTTCCTGCAGCTTGGAAAGCTATTGAGGTTGGAGTAGATGGCATAATTGTTTTGAATCATGGTGGTCGCCAACTTGACTGTGCACTTGCTGCAATTTCTGCCCTTGAGGAGGTAACGTCCATTCACCTCAAATGATTCTGAAATTGCTATTTCTTCTCAAAAACAAGCTTTTCTTTTTTCTTTCTCAAAACGGAGTGCATGAAAACTTCTATCCATTTTGTCCTTCCCCTGACAAGCTGTTAGCAAGTTTAAGAGATGCATAATTCCCCTCCATGTTGGTCTTCCTATTTCAAGTATAGGTTGTTCAAGCTATCGCTGGTAAAGTTCTTGTTCTACTTGATGGAGGAATCAGGCGTTGGACATGCATGTTGAATGCCTTGGCTCTTGGTGCCCAAGCCATTATGGTCATCTCTCTCTTTCTCTCTGTATATACATGCCCGATGTGGTTACCCATTCACTTTATCAATTCGTTTTTGCTTCGTTATTTTTCAAGATATAGCAGGAATTCATTAAGTAGTGGTCTATAGCAGGTTTAGACTTTCTCATTTTAGGACGTGCATGGTGGTTTTGCTTTGATTTATGCTTTTTTTTTTGGTGTTCATGCTAACAGGGTTGCATCCTAGCAAGTTCTGTTTGTGCTTTCTAGCCAGGGGCATAGTCTATGGTTTATCATACCTTTTGATTGATTTTTAGATGTTAAAACCATAATTTGAGTCATATTCTTAGGACCTTTCTAGCTATATGCACGGGCAGAGAAATCTTGGGAAGCCATTTCTTCCGTTTGATCTTGCACATGAGCTTTGATTAAAAGCATTTCAAACCATTCAATCCAACCCAACTCAGTCTTAAAAGTGGCCTTTTAGTTGGCTAGAAGAGTGAGTTGTTGGTGTAGACATTTTTTCTTGGTAATCAATGATCAAACCCTCTGCAAGGAAACCTTACAACATGAGAATTTGGGGCATTTTGTCTGCCACAAGGCTCTGTTTTTATGAAGAGACTTCGAGGAGAACTTGTCCCTTGTGTTGTTATCCTTTTGCAAAATCATCATTTCACAAAGTCCTTGTGTAACCAGAACACAAAACCAGTCAAAACTTTGGTGGATAGCCTTATATTATGAGTCTAGGAGAGTCCAAACCCATAGTTTCCATTGCCATTTACTCAATGATTTTATAAATTCGGCTGCAATTGATTTGTTTATCCTGGGCTTCCTGCGAGAAAAGAGAAGAGCTTAACTCAAACCATTTCCGAAATTTCCACTCAGTTGATCACCTAATGTTATGGAAACTGGTCACCCTTTGATACTTTTTGTGTAAGAGGCTCTACTTTTATTGGAGTTGGTGAATTTCGTTCTTCTACAAACCAACCCATCTTGTTTTTGAAATCATCCTTTCTTTAGTGAGTAGAGTTCCCTCCTCCTGGTGACATAACATTTGATGTCATAAACTTTTGTAAAAGAGAAAGTTTTAAATTTTGCTTAAAAGCCTTTTAAAATTTACACAATATTATGTCTTTGCTTTATCTTTAGTACCTCCCTGAGTGAAAGAAGAAAATTTCAAGTTCTTGTTACCAATCAATGGAAGAGGAAAAATGAAAAGTCTTGGATATGTGCAATAAAGAAAAATCCTATGAAGTTGAGGAAGTCAAGACTAGGAAATGCAATTGACTTTGGTGATTAAGCATCTACAAGGATTTAGGAGGAAAATATCCCGAGAGAGAAGCCACAATGCTCTATAAGATCTTGGCAGGTAGCAAAATGAGAGTTGAGAGATGGGCTCGGGGCTATATAGGTGATTTATGTCTATTCCATGAAGATAATGACTTATGAACCTTTTGCTCGTCGAACACCCGTAAGTTGAAGCGGCACGTGATAAAGCTACACATATCCACCAAAGCGGTGGAGCTTCGTAGTAGCCTTTGGGGTGGTGAGG
This sequence comes from Nymphaea colorata, assembly GCF_008831285.2. Taxonomy (NCBI): domain Eukaryota; kingdom Viridiplantae; phylum Streptophyta; class Magnoliopsida; order Nymphaeales; family Nymphaeaceae; genus Nymphaea; species Nymphaea colorata. The sequence goes on from NC_045150.1 coordinate 13,321,877, forward strand.
TAGTCCCTCAAAGGTGAAGGTCAGCCTGAAAAGAAAAGCATGAAAAAAAAATCAAAAGGCAAAAAGTCGAATGTAAGAAAAAAAAAGCAAAAAAAAAAAACAAGCAAAAGGTGCCTACCAAGAGATGAAAAGCACGAAGGCTGAACTCGCAAGAATTGAATGTGACAATCTTTCGTGGATGTGCAATTATAGGGTCAATATTTTTTCCTCTTTTTGATTACCTAAGATGTTGAGGGTGATTCTTTTATATTCATATTTTGGAAATTGAATGATATCCCTTCTGGAGATCCGATGGCATGGATGTGAAATTAATTCGGGTGCTTCTATGGTACTATGGATAAACGAAGGGTAAGTTATTTGCACAACACAAGCACTCAAGTATGAGTTAAATTGATCATTTTGAACTATTTCAAAGTAAGAACTTAACATCTCTTGTTATGTTTCGAGGCCTCCTAGGCATACGAGGAACTAACCAATCCCCTAGGTCTTCAAAGGTGTTTGTCATTTCACTACCAAACCACTAGGCCGTTCTTGGAATGGATGAAACTCCTCAAACACAGGCCAATTATGCTTAATGTGACAATTTGTCCTTCTTTTCCTCTATCTTGGGAGAGGCCTGACCCCTTATTCCCTCTTAATTGAGCGTCTTCAACCTGGTTTTCAACAGTATAACCTAGACTTAGGGTTGAGACTGTCATAAAAAACCTCCTATCTCTTTTCAAAAGAACTGGTCGATTTTTGAATTATAACATTTTTGTCAAAGTGTTATGAGTTTTGTCCATGGCTTCATTTATTATCCAAGGTAAGAGGGGGGCGGAAAGCCCCATACTCTTGCCTAACCCATCTCCACTGATCGATCTTTTTCTCCTCTACCCCCTCCTTTCTTCACCCTTCTTCCGCTTGGCTGGCGTATGCTTTTTTTAATAACAAAAATGAGCAGCCAAGGGTGGAGGCATTCTTAATCGTCATCAACTATCCAGCCATGCCTTTGCTTTAGCAGGGTCCTTCATGTCTTTAGAAGCTTAGTACTCAGTTTCTTCTTGTGTCATGTTAGTTGAGTAGATGCCTTAGGTATTGTACATTCCAGTATAGGTCAAGGTTATTGGTTTCATTTATTTTCAGTAGGATCATATTCTTTCTTAGTTAGATTATTTTAGTTTTGCTGAGTGGGCAAGTGTTGGATTGATTTATAGTAGTTCAATAGTTTTATTTTATTTTCTTCTTTAGTGGTTTTCCAGCATAGTGCTTGTCATGTTAATTTTCACTTTCATTGTGGCATGGGTTGTTTTGAAGCTTTGTTCACATAGTTGCTTGGTTTTTTATTTTTTCTGCCTTTGCTCAATTCTTTTGATAAACAAAACTTGATCAAGTTTTTGGGTCTACTGGTTGCGTCACATTCTTGATGTAGTCTTTGAACTACATATCTACATTGCTTAAGTTTGTAGGTTGCTTGATTGAATATCTATGACAGCAGCATCACATCTAAGTGGTCAGCATGTCAACCATGAGTTATGGTTGCACAGGTGTGTGTGTGTGTGTGTCGGTAATATGTTTCTTTTCATTCTTTTGTTATTTTATTGTGTATTTCATTCTTTTGGTTTAATGATAGTTAAGAAAAAGGTTAGGGAAGCAAAGATGAAAGAACTGCAAATTAGTCTTTTTTTTTTCTTTTTAAATTATTCCTCAAGTTTTGTCCGACTTGTAAATGTAATGCTAGTGGTGTTCCTGTGTGTCACTGTATTATAGTAATGTGTGACGTTCTTAGGTTTCAAACTTCATTGACGAAAAAGGGGGTGGGTTTTTAGTTGGATGTGGGTTGGAGTTTCTTTGCCCATATTCATTTATTTAAAAGAAAATGAGTGGCTTTGGATCTTGCATCTTAGGAGAGAGAGGCCCCTTTCATGACGACTTGACTTTCCCACCCTTTCACTCAAAAGAATTACCACAGGAGTATTACCAAATGTAGCGATAGTTAATGGTATTTTAGCAACACCATGATGGTTTTATAGATGAAATGCTCCCTAGCGTGATGATAAGGGAAGGGTGGTCACAGGGAAAGGTGCGAGATGCGGCCACCTTAATATGCATAGACCCCATCAAATGTGTTTCCAAAAGTGTGTGCTTGGCGTGGACATGAGAGGATTTCACTTGAACTGCTTGGGCAAACACAGCCGTAAATAGAGAGGTACCTTCGATCAAGAAGCTGCACCAGGCACCAGCAGTATAGTGAACTGCCCTTCTCTGTCTTTTTTGTTACAGGTTGCAGAGGGACACACAAAGTGAGGGCAGGAGAAAGCTCCATTCCTCATTCAATATCAGGGCTGCACTGGGTTTCCTGCAAGAGTAATGAGAGCAACATCTCTCTCTCTCTCTCTCTCATATGTGTATATTCATAAGTAGTTCATGACATGCTGGGTGCAGTATTTATGGAGAAGATACTGGGTGCAGCCACGGGTGAAGCGCTTATACCTACCAATGCGTGCCCTTGATGTCAAATCTTCCAAACATCACTTCGACACCCAGGTTTTGTCTTGGTTGTTCTGGGTGAAATGAGAATCATTAGTGATAGTGCAGCCTCCAATTTTTTTTTTCCCATTTTTTGTAATTAAGACATGGAATGTGATATAGTGATTGCAGATGTTAGAAATTGTATATGTGATTATTGTATTGTCCTACTAAGAGACTTGATCGATTGGTGCCCTGGTTTTGGCATGTTAGAAGTTAGAACTTATTAGTGGTACTCCTGATGTATATGATTGGCATATGGAGTGTATGCCTTTGGGAACAGATGGCAATCAGAGAAAGTGAACCTTATTGAACTTGGCCCTGAACGTGGAACTCTCATGACTGATATTCTCCATGTACCATATCATGCCGTAATTTTCTTCTATTTGGTTTAGATTTCATGTACACTTCAATCAATGATTATCATGTAGCTGTGGTTGTCATTGGTATTTCAAATTTGCAGGCTTAAAGTATGTATTTTTACTGCAAGGCGCATCAAAATTTGATAAATTCAAAAGACCATTACATAGACACATGGTTGAATGCAGCTTTGCACTTCAAAAAGTTCAGCATAGTGGGCACTAAAGTGTGTGGATGAGGAGGTTCCTGAAACTTGAAAGTGGTAGCAAGAGGACCGTAAGCATCTTGTCTGGAGCTATTGTATCCTCACATGCTGCTTTGGAGCAGGTCCACCCTGCATGTATTGGCATTACTCCATAAGAAGCACTTTCTGCATAGAATGACGTCTCAGTTTGTTTTAATAGCATGCTTCATTAGCTGTTTACTTTCTTCCAACTTGTTGTTTGTTTTGAAGAAGGCCTAAGACAACAGAAGCTTGATTGGTATGTTTTGTGATGTCAAGTTTTTGTGCTTGCCATGCCATGTCCCATGTAACCAGGCCTACGTGCTTTTTTTTGTGCTTTTTGATATGCTTCTTTGTGGGCTTCATTTTTTTATAATCATTTGATTGTTTATTGATAAGATTAGAAAGAATAATCTTTGATTAACATCGAAATCTGCCCTAACTCCTCTTTATATAGACTAGAGGAGAGAGAGAAGTTACAAGAGAAACATCTAAAGGAAAAGTTATTACAAAAGTACCCTCTTAAACCTAAAACTGAATATAAACACATCTTAACACTCCCCCTCAAGTTGGAGCGTATATGTCAAATAGGCTCAACTTGGAACAGCAGCTTTGGAATGGTCCCCTTGCAAGAGCCTTAGTAAAGATATCAGCCGTTTGCCCTGTAGTTGAAATGTGTGAAGTACTTACAAACCCCTTTTGAATCATGTCTCTAGTATAGTGACAATCTACTTCAACATGCTTGGTTCTTTCATGAAAAGCCGGATTATTAGCAATAAACAGTGCAGCTTTGTTATCACATAACAGTTGCATAGGAAGAGGCACTTCGACAGTAAGATCCAACATCAGGGATCTAACCCACATAACTTCAGTAGTACCCTGAGCCATAGCTCTATACTCAGATTCTGCACTTGATCTGGCAACCACAGTTTGCTTCTTACTCTTCCATGTAACCAAGTTGGATCCAATAAACACACAAAATCCAGTAGTGGATTTTCTATCCGAGGGGCATCCTGCATAGTCGGCATCAACATACACAGATATAGTGAGTGAGGTACCATTCTGAAAGAAGAGTCCCGTTCCTGGTGAATTCTTTAGATACCTAAGAATCATCATAGCAGCATCCCAATGAACTTTCTTGGGCTTATCCATAAATTGACTCACTCTGCTAACAGCATAGGCAATGTCAGGTCGAGTAACAGTGATGTATAGGAGCTTCCCAACAATCCCTCTATACTGTCTCGCATCAACATCTTCAGTATCATCATCATACAAGCGGGTATTGATATCCATAGGCGTGGATGCAGGCCGACACCCCAGCATCCCTGTCTCTTGCAAAACATCAGTAATGTATTTCCTCTGGCACATGATAAGGCCCTTTTGATTTCTGGCAAACTCAATACCAAGGAAATAACGTAGTTCACCAAGGTCCTTGGTGACAAAGTGTTGTCCAAGGACATCCTTGATGTTGGAAATCCCCTGATCATCATCCCCTGTAACAATGATATCATCAACATAGACAAGAACTATCACCGTACCTGTAGAAGTCTTCTTGACAAAGAGGGAATGGTCGGCCGAAGAACGTCTGAAGCCCTCATTCTCAATATTCTCTGACAATTTCTGAAACCAAGCTCGAGGACTCTGTTTCAGACCATAAATCGCCTTTCTCAATCTGCACACTTTCTGACACTCCCCCTCAGCAACAAACCCTGGTGGTTGCTGCATATACACTTCTTCATGTAAGTCACCATAGAGAAAGGCATTTTTGACATCAAGCTGTGAGAGGGACCAATTCTTGCTGACAGCCACAGCAAGGAGAATCCGTAAAGAAGCATGTCGTGCCACAGGAGAGAAGGTATCATAATAATCAACCCCATAAGTTTGGGTATAGCCTTTTGCAACCAGACGAGCCTTATATCTGTCAATACTGCCATCTGCTCTGTATTTGATAGTAAAGACCCATCTGCAACCAACAATGGCTGCATCAGCTGAAGGAGTAACAAGTGTCCAGGTGCCTCTAGACTGAAGAGCATCCATCTCTTCTTGCATAGCTGCTGCCCATTTGGGATCAGAGAGAGCATCCATGGGATTCTGTGGAAGAGCAATAGCCGACAGCCCCTTGACAAACTGTCGGTACATAGGGGTGAGTCTATCCATGGATAAATGACCAGAGATAGGATGCAAAGTGCAACTGCGTTTGCCTTTCCTTTGAGCAATGGGCATATCAAGTTCATTAGGAGCAGGAACATGCTCGTGACATACTCCTATGTCATCATTACATAAAACATTGTCAGTTGAGTTTGTGTCAGGAATTACCTTGGGCGTGCTGGGTGAAGGCACAGGTGCACATTGAACAGGCGCAGCAGGCTTAGTACGACGTTGGTAGACAGCCCCAAAACGTGGATCAACTGGGTTTGGACAACTCATGAGAGGTAGAGGAAATTGGACTTCATCATTTAATTCAGACGCCCTTAATTGAGTTCCATTTGGGGAGAAGAAAGAGGTTGATTCAAAAAATGTAACATCAGCACTCACATAATACCGACGAGTAGAAGGATCATAACATCGATATCCCTTTTGAGTGCGGGAATAACCAACAAAGATCGTTTTGATGGCCCGAGGAGACAACTTATCTCGCCCAGGACCAAGCAACTGAACAAAGGCAACACATCCAAAAACACGAGGTGGAACAGAAAACAAGTCTCTGTCAGGAAAGAGGACAGAGATAGGAATAAGGTCTCCCAACACAGATGACGGCATACGATTAATAAGATAGCATGCAGTGAGAACAGCATCGCCCCAGTAAGAATGGGGAACATGGCTATGTATGATAATGGTTCTGGCAACATCAAGAATATGACGGTGTTTCCGTTCAGCAACCCCATTTTGTTGGGAGGTATAGGCACAAGAAGTTTGGTGGATGATACCCTTATCCCTGAAAAATTGTTCCAAAGAGGAAGCACAGAACTCAAGAGCATTGTCAGAGCGCACAATTTTGACACAAGTATCAAACTGAGTCAGAATTTCATTGATAAAATTTTTGATTACATGACCCACTTCAGATTTATGCTTCATAAGAAAAACCCAACTAACACGACTATAGTCATCGACAGCAACAAGATAATATCGATGACCTTGAAGAGCAGGTGTACGACTCGGACCCCAAACATCAAAATGAAGTAACTCAAACACAGAATGGCTACTTCGACTGGGCCACGGAGGAAAGGATGACCGATGGTGTTTGCCCAACTGACAAGACTCGCATTGAAAAGAAGACTTAGGAGACAGCTGAGGAAGAACATGCAGCAGTTTCTGAAACGGTAGATGTCCAAAACGTAAATGCCAAGTATAAGCCGAGGATGAGGACGACCCTGCAGAGGTAGACCCAGCAAAGGGAAAGGGATGCACTAGCCTGTAAAGACCTCCCTGTTCACGGCCACTGCCAATCACCCTGCCCGTCAGTATATCCTGAAACACAAGAGAAGAGGAGTCAAATATCGCACGACAGTTTAAATCTCTGGTAATCTGACTGATAGATAGTAGGCTATGTGGGAATTCTGGTGCATGAAGAACATGTTGCAATGGTAATGATGAAGTAAGTTGGACCTCTCCAAGTCCAACAACGGGAGAATATTTGCCATCTGCTAGAATAACCGAGCGACCAGGTGGAGTAGGGACATAAGAAGTAAACTGTGCCTTGTCTCCACAGAGATGTGTCGATGCACCCGAATCAATGAGCCAATCTGTAGTGTCAGAATACATACCAGATGAAGATGCACTGGCAGCAGTAGTGATAGTAGAGGTGGTCGGATCAGGAGCTTGTTGAGGTCTATCTCCAATCAAGTGTCTCAACTGAGAGATAATATCATCTGCACGTAACTCACTGGAGGAAACAGGATGCTGAGTCTTAGGCTGCTCTGGAGAATCAGTAAAAACAGTCTGATTGGCAACAGCTGGACGACCATGTTTCTGCCAACACTTATCCACAGTGTGACCAATGCGATGACAAAACTGACATACTGGGCGCGAAGGGGTATTGCCACGGCCACGGTATCCTCGTCCTCTGGCAAAGAGGGACCCACCTCTGCCACGAGTAGCAAGCATAGCAGAAGTGGTATCAAGAACAGTCGATGAAGGGATTGGAATTCTGCTTAGCCTACTATAAGCTTCATCAATAGGAGGAATCGAGGGACTAGTGAGCATCTGATTCTTTGCTGATTCATAAACAGAGTCTAATCCAGACAGAAATACTCCGACCATAAGCATATCTCTGTATGCCTTCTGTTGTTCACACTTACATGCAGGAAAGTAGCTGTTTAGTCTCTCAAACATGGACTTGAGACTAGAATAATAAGTATGTAGAGGGCGACCATCTTGGCGCATCTGATGAATATCATGATGAAGCTGCATAATTCTTGTTTCATTCCTTGCTTGTGAATAGGTGGCTGCAAGGGAATCCCACATATCCTTTGCACTTTCCTTATGCAGGACTTCATTGGCAATGTCTTGAGTAAGAGTACCAACAATCCATACCATAACCAACGAATTATCTTTAAACCAAGTAGTATATTTTCCTACCTTCTGTACGGGCTCGGGCTCCAATATAAGATGTTCCTTCTCATGAGCGATCAAGGTTCTTTTTACTTGCATGGCCCACATCTCGTAATTACCCCCATCCATTTTGGTGATAAAGCTGGAAAATGGGGAACTCTTCATCTCTCCCGACGACACAAAGGAAGAGGTATTAGCGCCGCTGCTAATTTCAGACATCGCTCAACACAATGGAGGAAACCGAGCCACGGAATAGGAAGTGCAGGCAAAAAGAAGACAATCACATATCGAAAGACAACATGCTGATCATGAAGCAGTTAACACAGGCAGCAATCCATAAGTCTGATCGGCTGGAAGAGGCAACAACAGAACTGAACGAAGACAGATTACCAGAGGCGACAGCTAAGACGCTGAGAGGAAAATCAGCGTGCAGGGCAGCGGCGGAGCAGAGGAGAGTGGTGGAGACAGCAGAGGCGATGCAGCGTGCAGCGGCGATTCAGCGGCAGCGGAGAAGCAACAGCGACGGACGGCGGCGGCGGGCGGAGGTGAAAGCCACGGCGGGCAGCGGCGAAGATGACTGCAACAGCTGACGGAGGCGTCGGGCGGAGAAGACAGCAACGGGCGGAGGCGTCGGGCGGAGAGGTCAGCGACAGGCGGAGGCGTCGGGTGGAGAGGTCAGCGATGGGCGGAGGCGTCGGGCGGAGAGGTCAGGACAGCGACTGGCGGAGGCGTCGGGTGGAGAGGTCAGCGACGGGCGGAGATGGGTGGACACGAGCGGGTGGAGGAAGCGCAGCGATGGGCGCGGTCAGGCGGCGGGCGGCGCCGCTCAATCGGCGCGCCAAGGAGGAGGAGACGGCTGCTGCTCTGATACCATGATAAGATTAGAAAGAATAATCTTTGATTAACATCGAAATCTGCCCTAACTCCTCTTTATATAGACTAGAGGAGAGAGAGAAGTTACAAGAGAAACATCTAAAGGAAAAGTTATTACAAAAGTACCCTCTTAAACCTAAAACTGAATATAAACACATCTTAACATTTATCTCACAGTGAAAAGTTTGCTTGCCATGCCATGTCCCATGTAACCAGGCCCATGTGATTTTTTTTGTGTTTTTTGATATGCTTCTTTGTGGGCTTCATTTTTTATAATCATTTGATTGTTTATCTCTTTTTGATATGCTTCTTTGTGGGCTTCATTTTTTATAATCATTTGATTGTTTATCTCTTTTTGATATGCTTCTTTGTGGGCTTCATTTTTTATAATCATTTGATTGTTTATCTCACAGTGAAAAGTTTCCTTTTAGAGATTTGCCCCCCTTTTGAACCATAGGAGTTCTACAAAGTCATCGTCACATCTATAGTGCACATGGAACTACTAGTCTATGCATCTATGCCAAATTGCAAATTTGGACTTTCTGAATGCATCTCTTTATGTGAGAATGTTGAATTCAAGTTAAAATGGTGACTTCTAAACTGGTGACGAAGAGAATTCTAGCTTTAACATATCAAGGTGAGCATAGAAATTTGCATCTTGTAACTTTAGAAAGATTAAGAAAGAATAGTCGGCCATTGTCGAGCGACTTCCTTGGACACTTGGTCTTGTGAACTATCTTAGTTTACAAAAGGATTGATTGCTCCTTTCACAGTACTTGTTTTGCATGATTAAAAAAGTTTGAAAATTACCTATTAATGTTTGCAAAGTATGGCTGGTCCTCTTACAATCTACATATATTTTATGGTTTCACCTGTTTGTTTGTCATGCTCTTTGTGGACATATTTGTGTAGTTTATGATGAAGATTGACATTGTTCCTTTTATAGATTTCCAGTTGTGAAATGGAGGAGCCAAGATTTGAGTGGTGAATGGAGAGAGAGTGCCAGACCTTTGTGGAAACTTTGGAATATATCACAATGTTTGTGGAATGGGATTTGTTGGGAAAAGGAACATTTTCTTGGGTGATTCCTCCATTTTTTGTTTGTGAAAGGTCTACTTGGTTTAATTAGAGGGTTAACAGCCAAAAAACTCCTCAATTTTGGGTCTCTCTCTCTCTTTCTCCATAGTATTGGTTCCCTCTTCAGGTGAGTTCTCTTGTCATACTCAATTGTTTTTTTTCTTGTTGGAAAGGTTTCTCCTCTTAATTATTATTTTTTGATGTGCATATATGCTTCTTCTCGTTACTTGCCATGTTCATCTCTCTCTCTCTCTCTTCCCTTTCGACCAAAAATCCCATCTTTTCAACATATGGGTGCGCAGGTCTTTCAAGTGGTGAGTATTCTCTGTTATCATTTCCACTTATTGTTCAGCTTTTCGCAGGAGGTACCATTGAAATTGCTTGGGAAATGGAAGGAATCTGAATATTTAGGTGAGGTGGTCAATTTATTCCTGTTGGTGGTATTGCTTACCACTTACAGCTCCATCAAGGTGATTATTTTGTTTATTCATTTCCATGCATTTAAATGATGTGTTTCGGTGCTGTTTTACCTATGTTTTTACAAGCAATATTATTCAAATCTAATAACTTGAAGATGCATTGCACTCTCGACTGCCTTCTACGTGAACGTCTCATGTCCAACATCTGAATTGGTTGTCAAAAGCTAAATGCCATTTTCCTCTGTTGAAATGGCACCCACATATTTCCCTAGGGCAGTTGCCTTTTGTTGTGATCACCTTAAGACTTAGGTCTAGTAAGATTTGTTTTGAGCTTCATAAAGGTGGACCATAAACTACAGAGATACTAAAGAGATGGTATTCCCTCAAAATAATAGAAATCAGTTGTGGAACATTCACTTGAGCAGGTCACATGGGAAATCCTTGAATCCGGCAGACTTAATTGTACAGATTTCAAAAGCTTGGCCATCAATTGCTTGCAACAGTTTGGTCATTATGGAGTCCTGACCTTCTGATTTAAAGTTCTTGGTCCACTGGAAAACATGAAATAAAAATCCCTCTGCCAGGACAAATGACACTGTTTCTGCATGGGAGTGCCATACAGAGGCCGACTGATTTGCTTAGCATCCTATAGAATTTGGCAACCCGGACTAAAGTTTAGCTAAGGTAAGCTTTGCAAGGCTGTCTTTGATTGCCTGGAAATGGTTGGCGCAGTTCCGGTTTTGGTTATTGCCTGGCTGAAAGGCCCATCTTACTATGGAGATCATTAGTGATTTTGGGCTGGTTGGACATGGATTAATGGTGGTTGGTATCAATTAGTTCGAGATCAGATTATGGTCTCATTTTACTCTTGGTTGAAGTCACGTCTATCTATCTATCTTTTAATTGCTGAACGCCCCGTTGATTCACTGATCTGTCCTGAAATTAAAGGGACCCTCTTTGAAGTTTGTGCCTTTTCAAATTAGAGATACCATATGTCGAACCTTTGGGAATCCAATTAAATAGTCAGATTGAGCTCGGTTTTTTTAAGCTAGCTCATTAAGAAGGTAAACACTCCAGCTCCAACATGGTGGTACTGAACATGATCATTAGGAAATTTTATTTGCTGGTGCACACATTTGCTTAATGTGCTTGTGTTGGCCTTTTTCTGTCAAACCTAAAGAGGCCCAACGCCAAGCTCATTAAGCATGTGCAAGCTCATTAAGAAGGTAAATGCTCCAGCTCCAACATGGTGGTACTGAACATGATCATTTCCTTTTTCTGTCAAACATAAAGAGGCCCAACACCAAGCTCATTAAGCATTCTGCCAAGGGCACCTTTCTGTGAAGACTTCTCAAAGGGAACTGTTGTGATATTTCTGTTTGGATTGTATGATAAAAAAAAAAAGGACGGAAAAAGAAAACTGTTTGTTATGCATTAACACGACTGAAGTGTTGTCACATGCTGTTGTTCATTGTTCCCCAAGAGAGCATTTGGTTTATCTGCAATCTCTTCTACATTTCATCATGCCCTTTTGGATGAAGAATCCTGATTATGACTGAGTTGCTTTTCATGAATTTCACATTCTGCTTACTTGTGGGTTGCCTTCTCTTGCATCTTTCTAAAAGAACATAAAATTTTTTGCTTTTGGCTCCTACATCGATAAGTTCATGTCTTCCATCTTCAAATCGTATACCTCATCCTCTCTTTATTTCTCTCCAGAAATTACACTAGATGTGCAATCGTGCTATATTGGCCATGCAATGTGCACTAGAGCAGGTGTTTAATGGTGCTCTACAAAAATTGTCTTTTGGACATTTTAGGTGTGACGCCACAATTTGGCCTCTGTGGGCAACTGCTCACACAGACCTGTTGGTCCTGAAGTAAGAACGAGGCTTGACTCAGTCCAGCCTTCTTCTCTTGGCCCGTCACTCGGTAATTAACAACTGGGTCTTAATGCTCTTTAGTTGAACATTTATCTCCACCAATGCCCCAACTTTTTTGAGATGCACCATCACTATTCAACCAGATCTTATATGCAGAAATTCTTGCCTCTATACCTATTTCCAACCGACACCCCAACTCACACCCAAGTCAGTTTTTGAACCAGCGCCGAGATCCAAACATGAGAGAGATGACCTTGTAATTAGTTTTTGGAGTGAATCATCTTTAGATTAGTTAGGCATTGATAGTGAATTAGAAGAGCAATCCTCTTTTCCACTGCATGACGTCTTCTGTCAAAATAGAAACATTGGCTTGGGCAGTGATGAGGCTGAACTTAGTCTCTACTGTTTTGGGCTACATCTATTGCTAGTTGATCTGGTCAATCATAAACCGCGGACCCCCATTTTGGGCATTTGGTAGTAGGAATTGTTTTGTTCTTTATAATTAAAAATTGGTATCATGGTATCAGGCCGGCCGATCGAAATCGAGCTTGACCCGGCTCCGCCTGAGGTCTGATTGTATACAAAATATATAATAACAAAATGTATATAAATATTTTTTAATTTAATAATATGTATTTTATTATTTAAAATACAATTTATATTCAATTTTTTTTTATAATTTAAAAAATATTTAAAACGTATTCCCATGGCTTAATGTATCAAGCCAGTTCTATCCCACATCCTAGTTCCCAATGTATGTTACTCCTAATTAACTGCCGGTATCTGAATCCCAATTTAACCTACCAGGCATGTTTTCTTTACTTTAAATATGTGGTCACCTTTATGCATTCTTTGTTCAATTCTAAAATAAAAAAATAACCTCCTGTGACTTTTTGGAAACCCATTTGGACTACATAAATAGAAAGGATGATTTTAAAAAAATGATATCAAATGCCCTCTTTAATTATTCTCCATTCCTACGGGCTTCCCTATAACAGACATTCTGAAATTCCAACTTTAGTATAAACTATTTATGTTTTTAATTTACAGCATATATAATACAAGTATACAACCACGTATTTATGTTTTTAATTTACAGCATATATAATACAAGTATACAACCACGGAGCCAGGGAGGCCACCTTGGCCCCAACTGATTTTTTTTTTTTTAATTTAAATTTACGTGTAAAGTTTAGAAGATTTTTATATAAATATTAAAAAAAATGATATTTAAGCCTGTTTCAAAATTTAAAAACTTTAATTCGGCCCCGCCGCTGCCCCTCACTGCAACCATATTGTTATGAGAGTTTGATTTCTTTGATCATTTGTTCGATCAGTAATCTGCATGGGATGGTGATATATGAAGACATGGTGATATATGAAGATGTATATATAATGTATGGTTATATATTATTATTTGGTTCCAGTTATATATAATATATGGTTACAATAAATGGAAATTTGATACAGTAAGCAGGAACACCTTGTGATTTCAGTGTGCTTGATGCTGGATTGATCATTTTAGGGCTGTACACTATGCTGTGGGGCAAAGGAAAAGAGGAGAAGGAACTTGTCCAGCTTCAGGCACACAGGTCTGCTGGAGAAGCAACTAATTTGCGCTCGAACCCAGCAAGTGCTGGTGCGGATCAAGTGCCAGAGCCGGCATAAAAGAAGATCAGATTGTTCAGTTGTAGCTAATTGAGTCAGGAGCTTGCAGCTCTCACAGCCAGTTTTTCCATGCACTTAGGAATAGTCCAGCATTAAGCATTACCATGTAAGAAAATTTTGCAAAACAAGAGTCCTAAATGAGCCAATTTCTTGTTTGCTTCTCAAAAGACTGAAATACTTCTCGAAAGAAGCAAGTGTTCATTAATTATTGAAAAACAGACCTACATATCTCGTACATATACATATATGTGTATAATTGGAAGTAGTCTCATATTATAACCAGTAATTTCTACACTATTCTTGAGGAGGTTAGTAGAGCAGGGCTATGTAGGCAGCTAGTTTTCATTTTCAGCTCCTATAGAATCAACTGCTTGTGCTTCAAAAGGAGGGACACTGAAAGCAAGTGCATGCATGATTTCCCAGAGAAGTATAGATCCAGGGTTGGAGCCAAGGAAGGTCCGCACGGGCCCTATCCCCACCTCAAAATTTTTTTTCTTTGTCCATATGTAAATAAACTGTGAGTGCTAGGAAGCAAAAAAGAACAGCTTTCAGTAGTTGCACATCAATTCTTTGGGGGAGCAAACCCCCTCGATAAAAATATTAAAACTGACCCATCCATTTGCTATAATTATTTTTAGGAGGCACACCGGGCACTCGATATAGGGCTTTTTCGCCTTTTGGTAGAGCTTTTAGTTATAGTTTTCAATTCATTTGTTTAAACCGCCATTCATCTATCTGCATTTCTCTTATTCTTTTTCCAGGGCAATCGTCCTACCGGAATTCATGGGGGTTTCTTTTTTCTGATGATTTGGTCTCCCTTTCGCTGCCTTGGTACTTACAGGCAAGGTTGTTGGATTAATCTTAGTAACGTTTAGTTTCGGTGGGATCAGTTCAATGTAGTTAAGACCTCCAATTTTCTGAAAGCTGAGACAAATGGCTTTCGCTCAAAGAAAAGAAGTGATGATTTGGGATGCGTGAAGGCTCTATAGCCTTGCGTCTCCTCCCGCGGCTGGTGGTATGCTCCTCCTTTTGCAGCTACGGTGGCCGGATCATCCCTCGCCCCCCATGATTAGTCCCTTAGCCCGTTTATGTCTTCAGAAATGGGGTTCTTTTCCTATCAACGGCAAATAGCTGTTGATGTAAGCCGCAATGGAGTTTTCTTGACTCTGTTGATGTCACTCGGAAGGGGGTTGTCTTCCGGCCAACGGCGAGCAGTGGTCGATGTAGCCAGGAAGGGTGTCCTCCATGAACGGATGGTAGCCCTCTCTCTGTGTCTCTCCCTTCCGCCTAGCAGCATCGACGCCGGAGAAACCCCTTCCCGTTATGGTGGAAAAGTGTACGTTGATCTTATTACTTAAATGGTTCGAAATGTTTTATATATTTGATAACTCTCTCTCTCTTTTTGAATTTGCTCTTCTACTTCTGCCTCCTTTAAGCAATCGAAGCTATAAGCATTCGGCATCAAGGTGCATCGGTTTCCAATAGGTGTTGGGGCTATATCAACCAATTTTGTGACATGTTTATTATGATGATCTTATACAATTGATATATGGAGTCAGCAATTGTGAAAAATGTTTGAGACATATGGAACGAAACAGCTAAGAACAGCTAACATTAAATTTTTTTCTGTATCCAATTTTTTCGAAACAGTTTCATCGTTCAAATATGTGCGATGATGTGCCAATTTGATGATGCCTGCAGATTCGAAATTGGCCTAGCCTATATCAAGAAATTGGGAATAGCTTTCCGCATTTTTAGATAACCATATTCCACAAGATGAAACTTTCCTTTTCATGGGCTTTGTCGTATGTATGAAGAAATTCCAAAATATGGTGATGGATCAGCTTGATTGAAGATGGAGAAAAGGTAACGGTAGAGGCAGAAGAGCCATTCCGGAAACTACTTCAATAACGACCACAGTGAATTGATGATGACACCTATCAAGGCCTCATATCCCAAAAACGAACCTTAAAACGCTTGTAACTTTTTTGCTTTTACACCGCGAGGAAACCACACTCACTCAGATAGACTTTGTACCTTCACTTCCAAAGCTTACACCTGCTTCAGCTTGCATAAAGGGTCGGAGCCCATGGACATTGAATCATGAACCATTGGCCCAATTAACTATGCCAACCATCTTACACAATTTACGTGCCTAATTTGTAACTATGAAAGCTGACGAACTCAGAAACTATACAAAAATTGGTTTGCTTAGTTTTATTTAGAATTAGTTGTACTCTGTCCTAATCTCTAAACACACGTTGTTAGGAATGAACATACTATACAAGCTTTCCGCAGATGACAATTATTTTCCGTTTAAAAGACTCGGAACCTATTTCTTGTTCTTTTCAAATTTGTTATTATGAATACGAGGACTGAAGAAAAGAGGAAGTCTACTATTAAATTCTCCACTGCCAATCTGAAGTTTCTCATTTCCTTGTACCAAGAAAGGCAAGAATAGAACCTGAAAAACCAGGTGAAAGAATTAGACTCTGAATGTAGAGAAGGTATTACTGTCCAATTAGAATTCCTGCTTAATGCGGAGAGTGAATTTATTCTTTAGATAAAATAAGTAACCTTATATTCTTTCCACATGTACCTATATATATATACATATATATATATATATACATATATATATATATATATATATATATATATATATATATATATATATATATATATATACATATATATATATACATATATATATATATATAGGTACACTTACTACATGTACTTGCCATTTGAGCAATTTTATATTTTTTAATGTTCACTTAGGAGAAACCATCTTTTTTTTCTTAAAAACTTCATGGTTAAACTTTCCTGCCTCCAAGGTTTTGGAGAGGTATGCTTGAAGAAGAGCATACCTCAAGTCAATGTGAAGTTCTCTCGTGGACTTAGACAAACAAGAAGCAAAAATCTTGGTAGATTTAGAGAGGGAGATCAGTAGTGATGGTTGTGGCCATTAATGGAGGTAACTGGAAGGAATAGTAGGGAGGGGATGAAGGCAGTGCTGTGAGTGGTGTGGTGCATGTAATAGTTGCAGGAATGAGCATTCTTTACTAGCTTTCCGCAGATGACAAATATTTTCCACGTAAAAGAATCAGAGCCTATTTCTGGTTCTTTTCCAATTTGTTAAATACGAGGACCGGAGAAAAGAGAAAGTCTACTATTAAATTATCCAATGTCAATGTGAAGTTTCTCATTTCCTTTTACCAAGAAAGGAAAGAATAGAACGTGAAAAACCAGGTGAAGGAATTGGACTGTGAATGTAGAGAAGGTATTATTGTCCAATTAGAATTCCTGCTTGATATGAAGAGTGAATTTATTCTTTAGATAAAATAAGTAACCTGATATTCTTTCGGCATGTACCTACTGCTACATACATATATATATACATATAATTTGATTGCAACATGTACGTCAATTGGAAAGTTTTTAACGCCTGCTCGTTCCTGATTAATCTCCAAATGTACAGAACTGACTTACCATGGCTTTACCACTCTTAGAACAATAAATGCAAACACGTTAGAGGGATGGTAATTAATATTAAAAGAAGTGAATTGACAAACCTGTAAGTTCAATATCTGTTTTGCAAAAGGGCTTATTTTGATATGCAGTCCATGTTTGACAAACCTATAAGTTCAAGATGGATGGAGGATTCAGCTCACATATTATATATATATATGAAAGAAAATTTCCATTTAGTGAGACCAATTATGAGGCCTAAGTAGAGACTTAAATGAGAGAAAGGAGGAAAGAAGGCATACCAGGCATGCCTCACCTACTCTCTCTCACACACTCTCTCTATGATCTATAAATGTGACCCCGTATGACTTATTTTTCATCTCATTTCAGTGCTGATTTTGAGATTGGCAGCCTCAGCCTGTTCCCAGATTCTTTTCTCTGCAAT
Source organism: Nymphaea colorata (assembly GCF_008831285.2). Taxonomy (NCBI): domain Eukaryota; kingdom Viridiplantae; phylum Streptophyta; class Magnoliopsida; order Nymphaeales; family Nymphaeaceae; genus Nymphaea; species Nymphaea colorata. Next base: position 13,339,352 of record NC_045150.1, read on the forward strand.
ATTGTTGGTGAAAAGAAGGCAGAAAGAAAGGGATAATTCAAGGAGGGAGAGAGAGAGAGAGAGAGTTGTCAAATATATATTATGGAGGAGGGATCAAATAATAATGAAAATTTATTACAGTAGGTGGAGAAGGGTGGAATGGATGAAGGTGAAGCTGTGCATGGTGGTGGTGCAGGTGGCATCAGCAGGGATGCCCATCCTCTACAAGATCTCTGTATACCAAGGGATGAGCCTCCGAGTCTTCATCGCACATCCTACTGCTTAAGAGATCGAATATATCCAATTTTCTTTCAATTGGTACAAGTTCTCATTTTTTTTCCCTTTGTAAAAAGAAGAAAAAGGCAAGAGAGCAGAGGAAGGTAACCCAAAAAATGTAGCGGTAAGCGATGAGGACTCAAGGCTCATCCCTCGGTCTACGGAGGTCTTGTAGAAGATGGTCATCCCTGCTAACGCCACCTGCACCACCTCCATGCATGCCACCACCTTCGTCCCTTCCACCCTTATCCTCCTCCTATTGTTATAATTTTCCTTATTATTTGATCCCTTTGCTTCTTTGGCTTTCAAATTTGTTGAGGCCTCAACATAGTTTTTCTTCTTTGCAAACTCGAATACTTGGTACTCAATTGTCATATGTGGGTACGAGAATCATTGGGTGCACAATAAGTTTTTGCATGTCCTCTGCATAGATTGTGGTAGTATTCATGTTGTGATAGTATTCATGTTGTGATATGCTGAGGATAGATCATCCATCAAGAAATGGTTTGCAGGATTTCCTTTCATCTCTCATGGGTGCCCATTTGACACACTAATGCAATGTGGAAGAACTGCATTTACAGCATGGATCCATGGTCCGCCAAGAAACAAGTTAAAGGAGGATTCTATATCTAGCATGTGAAATAAAACCCAATGATGTGTCTCAGAGATATTCCAATTGAGACACAAACTATTCAAGATTGTCCCAATCCATCATATCCATGAATGAAAATTGATGAATGAGTATAACCAACTTGCCTTGTGCCCAATGTAGGAGTTGTCTGTTGTGGATAAATGTTCAGGCTGGCTCATCCATCAATTAAGACATGGGAAACTCTGACACTCATTGTTTCAACCACTATGTGCAAGATATCATTATGCAATGTGCCTTCGTTTGGTATATCTTCATCACAAAATGTGATTGGACCATTTTCATATTGTTCAAAAGTCCATTCATCTCTCCAATTAGGGCTAAATCTTTCCCTTTTGACTTGGGGTAGGGAGTCTAATTCCCTGAATGTGACTTCCAAAGGTTTTGTATCCCATATCTGCGATCCTTAATCAACCTTTGTTTGAATATTTTATTTGCTCGGTCTGGCTTGTTCATTGATGGATCCTTTGTCATAATTGGAAAGCAACTCAAAAAAAATCAGGGATGCTTTCTCCCTTTTATTTGTAACCATGACTTGATGACCTTTTGAAAATCTGATCATTGTAGATGTTTCTTTCCCATGCTTAGGAAAAGGGTTTTGAGAACGTCTAGCTGTTCACTGACTCCCTTAATCATTTCTTTGTCAACTGCATCTTGTATAATATTTTTTTAGCGCAAGGCAATCCTCTATATCATGCCTTGGGGCACGGTGAAATTTACAAAATTGCTCTTTGTTCTTTCTTATCATTGGTGGAAGATTGTAAACTTTTGGAAAAAATAGAGTACCTCTTTCTACCAGCTCAAGTATGATTTTTTTCATAACTATTCTCTAATAGAGTAATTTTTTATCATATCTCCGTTTATGATGCTTGTTTTTGGTGCCACTGTTATTACTGGCTTTGTTTCCTATTCCTTTATTCTTGGAGTAGTATGCATTTTCCTTTTTGAAGGTAGCAGCATTTACTGTAATATTTGTTGGAACATTCTAACTCATGCTGCTTTTCTTGGCATCTTGAATTTTACCAGGACGACAACATCAAAAGCTCTATTTTCAATTCCTGCTTCGATGCATTCTGCTCTCTCAATGAGATCGATGAAAGATTTGATTGGATCATTATAAATAAAGCTCCTTAATGGTTGTGTCAACTTGTTGGCGATCAGCCCCAATGCATGGGACTAGGAGATTGAGTCTCTCATCTTGTTGCAAGAAGACCTCCATCTTTGAATAAAACTCTGACCTTTTCACTTGGTCTCTATTTCAGATAACACAATGTGGTGATTATTGGTGCAGTTTTCATATTTTGAATGAATCTTTCAATGAAAAGGTTGATCAGTCTGCCAAATTTTTTAGTTCCATTGGATTAATGTGCTTCTTGTACCATTGTGTTGCAATTCTTTCTAAGCCCTTTGGGAAGTATCAAAAGAGAGCTCTATGATTGTTGTGAAATCTGTAACATTCTACAGAAAACATGGCCAAGTGCACCTTCAGGTCTCAATGACCGTCAAATTTGGTGAATTTCTTAGGCAAGTTCTTGATACGCTTGTCATTTTCAAAGCTTTCATAAAAGTTTTCACTGGTAAAATTTCTTTTGTTCTTGCCTTTGAGTTGAATTGCATTCAACTTCTTTTCAACTTTCTGGATCTTTGCTTTTCAGGATTCTCTCTTCTTCTTTTTCTTGGGAACTTTGGTTCTTCCTCATTACTTGATAGTAGTGTCTTTAGAAGAATTTGAGCTACTCGAAGAAGATTTCTTTGTCTTCTTCTCTTTCTTTTTGACCTTCTTTGCTTGAGCTTGCTCATCATTCAACATGATATTTTTGGAATCTCTTGTATTCTTCATACTCTAGATCATTTGCTTCTGTCTTGGGAATTGTAGTTAAGGAGGATTCTTCTTCCTTGTCTCCCATGAAGGGATGCTCTTGTTCCATCTCAATCCTCTTTCTGCTATGGTGTTTGATTCATATAGACACATTTTTCCTTAATGCAGATTTAGTGCTCAGCACACCCCAACATTCTAAACAATCATCGAGTCATGTTAAATAATTTTAATGTCCTTGTTGAATTGATAACAAGTGAAAAAAGATGGCCAAAATATGCAAAGATATTGAAAAGCCCACTGCTTGCAAAAGGTACAAAAAAAACCTTCACTGACATGTACAATTAGAAAAATACCTCCACGTGAAGCCATGTGAAAGCCTTTGAAAAGTCAAATGCTTATTTGAGCCATGGGCCCAAGCAACTGTAGCAGCTCCATGATGTCGTTCTTTATTGTGAATCGACAGCTTTAATTGTGGTTGGTGACTGGTGCAGAGGCAATTGTCGAAGGCCCCTCACCATTGGCAATTATCTATGGGGAGGGTGTGCAGCTGAATTTTTTTTCTTCCACACTTGGCAATTATCTATAGGGAGGGTGGGTGGCTCAATCTTTTCATTTTAGTTATTTTAATGAAACTATCAACAAAGCTTTTGTTAGTGATTTTAGGTAGTTTTATCATTGTAACATATATCGTTGGTAAGTATTATACGGTGAAATATTTCTCGAGTATAATACTATAAAAATGCAATTTTTGAGAAAACCTCGAGAAAGTCTCAGTAAATTAAAAATTCTTTAACAACTTGTTAAATTGATAAAAATGGTATTTTAGTAATTATTGGAAATGAAAGTAAATAATGTTTCAAATATTAGAGCAAAAACGACCTTAAGGTCAACTAACAAAAGACGCTTATTTTCTTTAATTAACCTTGAAGTTAGTGTTTGCAGAAAACACGAAGAAAAGGTGAAAAATGCAAACAATTCATTTAGGATTGTTTACCAAAAAGCAAGAAAAAAACATGTTTCCTCTTTTTGTTTTTACTTTTTTTTTTCTAATGACGTGCTTTTTGTGATTATCATCCTTAATATAATGAGATCTAAGAAATGCATTTCTAGGAAAACATCGGAGTAAACTGCCCATGTAACAGCCTCATCACCTCCTTTTATAATGATCCTTTTGGGTTCAAATTAAGATTAATGTACAAATAGTAAGCAAAAGCACCAATGTGGTTTTCAATCAATTTGCAATGATATTTGAGTAACGAAGTTGTAAGAAGTATAGATTGAAAGAGCATGGTGATTCTCACCAGGAAGAAAGTATCCTAAGAATCAAATGATTTAGAACTTCGTAAATGGTTTGTGTATATATAGTTTTGGGACTTTAACTAGTTTTTCCAAGTTTCAAATTTATTTGAAATATGATCATTAGGAAAATTATAAAAGAACAACAAATAACAATACTATTGATTAAATTGGTAATATAAAAACCATAATAAAATTATTGATTAAAGTGGTACATAAACCGATCAACTTTTTTGAGGAATTCTTTCTAATTTAATATTGGTAGAGTGTCTGACCGATAAGGTCAAGTCGATCTCTGGTTTCTAGAGTGGGTTGTTGAGTTCAGCAGTGAGCTTTCAAATTGATTTGCATAAATTTGCTAAAACTGAAGTGATAAATCATTTCAAAGAATAGTTGGTAGCACTTCTAAGTGTTCACGTAATGGATGGACTAGCTTCAAGTGAAGTTTACAGTTTAACATATTCATTGACTAATTTACTTGTGTGTGTCAAAGTTGCCAATTAAATAGCTTAACAGTCGATGAACTGCAAGTTTCATATAATTGGATGACAACGAAGTAGAAATTTTTTTTTTCCTTCAAGTAATTGTTCACCAAGTTCCTAATTGAACTGAAATCTAGAGTTACAGAATTGAGCTCCTTGTGTGTGTGTGGGCGTGCATGAATCTCCCTGGTGTGGAATTCCAAGCTTGCTTGATTAACTTGAATCTAGGATGACCTTATCAGATCAAGATTATGTTCTAGGAGCAAAAGTATTTTGAAGCTGTTTTTTTTATGTTTCACTGTATATAGATGAAGTTGCATTGTGAATGACAAATCAAGTTCGGAGAAAGAGGGTTGAATACTTCAACTGGTGGGCAAGTCAAGAGGTTTGTGAAGAGACGAAGAGAAGAGCTCTGACTCGTTGACACTTCCAACATGATTAGTCTCCTTCAAAATAAAAAATCCATTCATTGACAACTTGCATGGTGGACAAAGCTTTTGCCAATGATTTTAGGTAGTTTTTACCAAAGGATCTGATGATGGGCAAAGGGTATTGTTGTTATGGTGTTTGATTCATACAGACACATTTTTCCTTAATGCAGATTGAGTGCTCGGCACGTCCCAACATTCTAAACAATCATCTAGTCGTGTTAAAATTATTTTAACGTCCTTGTTGAGCTGATAAAAAGTGAAAAAAGAGGGCCAAAAAATGGAAAGATAAAGAAAAGTTCATCACTTGCAAAAGTTACAAAAATACTTTCACTAACTTGTAAAAGTACAAAAATGCCTCCACCTATAGCCATGTGAAAGCTTTTGAAAAGTCAAATGTTTATTTCAACATGGGCCTGAGCAGCTGTAGCATCTCCATGATATCATTCTTTATTGTGAATGGACATATCGTTCTTTATTGTGAATGAACAACTTTAATTGAGATTGGTGACTGGTGCAGAGGCAGTTGTTGAAGGCCCCTCACTGTTGTCCATTATCTGTGGGGAGGATGTGCAACTGAATCTTTTTCCTTCCACACTTGATTTCTATCCTCATAGTTGAATACGCAATGCTCATGTGGGAAGGTTCCAAACTTTACCCACCTGTTGCAATTGCAGAGTTGGAGCATAAATTCCTAATCAGCATAGATGACGAGCATGGCACATTTGAAATGCATGATCAAATACGAGACATGGGAAGAAATATTGTCCAACAGCAGACGCCAGTAGCAAGCAGGTTTTGGGAAAATAACAAAACATTACAAATGCTACAACGAAGAAAGGTAAGTATGAGCTTCTACTCATTCTTCATTTTCTCTTCTTTTGGTATTTCTTTATGACAAATGCTCGTCGAAGTCGCATATGGTGGAGAAATGGAACTTAGTTGATCAGCTGTGCCAACTTAGACATGATAGTGGATTCTTGGCTACTAGCCTACTATTAACAACAACGCCTGGATATGTTGCTTTATTTTGCATCTGGCCAAAATTTTGTTATTCCGCTTTAAGAAGCATAGCATAGCTGATCGAGCTAGCTAGATTGGTAAGCATGCACATCATAACTGATTAATTCATTGTTCGTGTGGTTGCCATTCAACACCATAACTGATTAGTTCATTGTTCGTGTGGTTGCCATTCCACATCTCCATTCAGCTTCTCTAGCATCCTCCTCAACCTTATAATTATGTTGTCTTAGCTTCCCGAAATTATCCTCTGAAAACTTGATACTGGAAGGCTCAAACCTCCAACTTCTAATTTTACTTTTTCTTGAGCATAACCATGTGGAACTGAAAAATTGTAGTCTCTGATAGCTGATCTCCTATTGCTTATGATAGTTTGCATAAAGCTATAAATCTAAGTTCTGTCTTCTTTTGAAAGAAAGCTTTAGCAGAAGTCATAAGGCATCACTTCTAGTGCTTTGATGTTTTCATTTTATCAAGGAGCTCATTTTTCTTCTTTCTTTCTGGTGATCTTTCCTATCTCAGGGAACAAAGAAGGTTGAAGCCATTATTTTCCACCGTCACGACGGGCAGCATAATATTCCACCTTTGAACACGATGTCTTTTAGAAAGATGGATGAGCTGAGAATACTTGATACAAGCTGCATCAGGATGGAGGGCTCGTATCAGTATCTATCCAAATTGTTGAAGTTCCTGAGGTGGTGGCAGTGTCCATTGAAATCATTGCCGATCATCAACTTCGATGTCATGAACATTGTAGTGCTCGACCTGACAGAGAGCATCATAGAGGAGTTTCTAGGTCCAAGTGTGACTAACACGTGGTTTTTTTGTCTCCTTCACTCCCAAGAGGCGAACTACTCGCAGACGTTCAGCCAATTGAAAGTCCTTATTCTCAAGAATTGCAAGAACCTCAAGAGCACCCTCAATTTAGGCTGATTCCAAACACAACCAAATTGGTATTTGAAGGGTGCACCAAGTTCACGAATCGATCGGTGATCTCCAAAGCTTGGTGTGCTTGAACTTGGGAGACTGTCATTCTCTAAAGAAAATACCTGATAGCATCTGTCGGCTAAGTTCTTTGGAGAAGCTCGTCCTGAGGGGGTGTTGGTCACTAGGGGAACTCCCAAAAGAGATTGGTAGGTTGACATCTTTAAAGGTGCTCCAATTAGGCCGAGGGTATATGCAAAGACTTCCGGAGTCTGTTGGCCGGTTGACAAACCTGCAGGAGATGGAAGTCATCTTTTGCACGGACTTGAAGACCATCCCAGACATTTCAAAGTTGCAAGCCCTGCGACGTTTACGCCTGAGCGGATGCTTCCAGCTGATGGATGTTCCTGGCCTTAGCAAACTGAGATGCCTAGAGTCCCTGCTACTCGACGGCCTTAGCAAACTCGTTTTCATATACTTCTTGTCGGCCTGCATTCTGTTTTATCGATCACAATAAAGTAGAGTAAAAAGTATTTTTTTTTTTCCTCTGGGGTCATCTTATTAATACCTGGCAAAGCATAGGAATATGAGTGTTCATAGGTAACTTTTCATATGCTACCGTCTGCGCGCCTCGTCTGATGGCTTTGAAGTGCTGAGCATGGAGTTGGTTTCGGGACTAAAGTTGGCCCACTGCCTATTTACTAAGTAGGCCTGGCAGTGGGGGCAAAGATTAAGAGCAAGGTTAAGAAAATTCTGACATCATGACTGAATCTATTAAATTATATTAAAATTATATGATCTAAATAAATAATCAAAGTGTGATCAAAGCAAAAAAGTAATTTTAGTTCTTTTCCAATGTCAACAAAAAGAAAGTTATTTTTTTTAACTTGAGTGAGCCCGGTATGGGCCGGGTCTGGGTCAAGAATTTTCGATATCGGGCCCAACATGAGTGAGCCCGGCCTGGCCCGAGTTCTTAACGGGTCGGGCCCGGTTATGACTTCTATAGCCCGTTCCTGCCCGACGGCCCGTTAGGTCAAGAGATTTGCCTATTCGCATTTTCTGCCGGCTGCGCCTTCTTTCTTTCCCCTATTCGCATTTTCCATCGATTGAGGGAGGCAGAGACAAGGAGAGACGAAGACGACCGTGTGCCACCACCACCACCACCGTCTCCGCTCCACAACTGGGCCACCGTTGCCCTTTCGCGGCTCCGCCACTCCATCGTCGCCCTCTACTAAAGAGTGACATTGTCTCTGTCAGGCTCCACCGCCGATCGAGCTCTGTTGCCGGTGACATTCCCGGGGATCGGGCCATCGGATTTTGTTGATTCCAGTGCTGTTCTCTTTCTGACATCCTAACTGACATTCCCACCAATTTTGGCATTGATCGGACCGTGGGCGGTGCTCCTAGAAGTCACGAACGGAATCTGGTGGAAATCGGCGATGGATTGCTTTGATAAACCGCCTGAGGCGGCAGCGACCCAATTTTCTTCTAGAATCTTGGGTTTACTACCTTACCGGGTGAAATATCTACTCGATCCTCTCCATTAAATGTTTATATTTCATTTGCAATCGATTTCAATGTTAGTTCTCATCATTTGGAGGCGGATTGGAGCTCGGAAATGCCATTACTACTGAGAACAGTGGCGGCGTTTTTCTGAAGCAACGCTGGATTCCGTAGGACTCCAGACTCAACTAGTCCATCCTTGGGGGCTCGGATTCTTCTCAGGCTTGGGGCGTCCCATCCTGTAGCTGTTGTCGTGATCTGGACCAATTTTGAGGATTTTTGGGTGTCTCCTTGATTTTATAAAAATCTGGAAGCGAGGAAGGCTCAGACGGACTCAGAAACCCCTGCGACAGGTGGATTTAGCTCAGAACCCGTCTTCTTCCAGGATCAACGTGTGGGGTCTAAACCTCACGGAATTAGCTCAAACTTGGAGCGTTCTAGCCCCTGAGCGTGCTCGAGCTGCTGACCAATTCCCAGGAATTTAGGAGGCTTCTGTGGATTTCTCTAGAATTTTGAACGCCGCTCACCCTGTCAGGCCAGAGTCTTCCCTGCGCCTGAGAACCGACAGAGGCAGAGCCTCTTTGCTTCCCCGATTTCGAGACCGATTTTGGGGGAAGCACCTACCTTGGTGATTTCCCTTACTCTAATCTCTGTGGCATTACTCTCCTATTACGTGAATGATTTGGTGCTGTGTCATGGTGAGGTCGAGCGGAGCCATCATCTGCTTCCCAGAAGTTGTACCCAGCTTCAGGCCCGACGGCCCTCAACAACAACTCCACTGTTCCCCTAAGTACATGTAAACAGAACACCGAAATTATTGGGGCCGCGTGGCACGTAATCATGGGTGTGACCTGCCAACTTCTTAACAAGAGTAGGGTGTCCAAGCCTGGGCATCATGCTGGCCCGACATCCAAAACTCAGGCTCGGTTTCACCCCAATTAAATTAAAAATATATTTTTAACATAAAATAATATATAAATATAATTAATTGTTATAAAATATTATAATTATATATAAAAATTAATAAAAAATATTTAAAATTTTATTGGACCCACCTGGTCTTATCGGTCCGACCTGGGTTATCGGGCTAGCAGAATGCCCTTTTTTTCAGACCTGGGCCCGGGCTCGAGTCGAACCATGTACGGGGTACCCCATGGTAACCCGGCTTGGGCACCTTACCTGTAGGACTCTATTTTGCCTTTAAATGTCTGTTAGGCTAGATTGACAATCACCTTATGAGCCTCTACATGCTCGCCTGCTATATTTATTAAGTGTCCTAAACAAGAGTTCTCATCTTTAGACCCAACCGCTTAGGTCGGTTCGCTTCTATTGTCTACACGTACCTTGGCTGATTAGCATTTATATGTGTTCATATCAAATATATATATATATATATATATATATATATATATATATATATATATATATTATATTAAATGTGCATGTATATAGTCTATATCTAATCTTATTTTAAATGTGCACATACCAGGAGGCCAAGTTCGATCATTGCGAATACCTCAGCGTTCCTGGACAGTCGATTGATTCTTCCTCCAAATCCATAGGCAGACTAAGGACATGGTCGGTGACGGTATCTTTTGCTCTCCCCAATTTGCCCTGCCTAGGCAACAGTGGAGTTGTTGTTGAGGGCCGGGTACCATGGTCTTACAGAGTAGAGTAACCCAGGTTAAGGGCGAGAGGCATAATAATTCTAGGATAATCTTTGAACGGGCAGAAAGTGATGACGCACAAACTAAACCGGAAGAGGTGATATGGATCTTTGGTAGTGGAGCATTCATCCCATCCCTCGAAAGTTGGAGGCTGATAAAGAGAAAGCAGTCATGGAAAAAGATGGAAAGGGATACCGAAGGATCGACGTCACATTTGAGTTGGAAAATGACTTCCAACATTTTCCGTATCGTGTCTATCGACTTGCACAGACGACGATGAGATCCATGCGGTTTAAATTTGGTTATGCATATGTCGAGTGCATCGGTGGCAACCTTTGACTGGTTTGCTGTTTGATGGTTAGTTGTAAATTAAGGACAATATGTGTCTCAATATCAGCCTTATTTTTAAATTTGGTTATGCTGTCTAAAACAAAAAAAAAATAAAGGATAAATAACAAAACAAATTAAAACTATTAGAAACATATGAATATTTCCGAATACTTATATTAATTGTAACTAATGAGTTTCAACCGAACCAAATATCAGTGATTTAAATCTTCAAAGTAATAGGACTTGTAAACATTGGTGATTTAAACTATCCTTCAAACGGGGCACTATGTGATATAGAAAGATTTTAATGACATCGAGAAACTCTTTAAAAATTAGGCCTGAGCATCGGGTCGAGCCGGGCTGCCGCCTTCCCAGCCTGATCGGGCCCGGGCCCGATAAGCCGGCCCAGCCCGTTTACATTAAGAAATTAATTTTTAAAAATTTTTTTTTTAAAGAGATCGGACCAAAGCGTCGGCAAATAGGGGGGCGCCATCTCCGCTGGTTCTCCTCTTCCAGGGAGAGGAAGAGGAGTAGGAGGAGGAAGAAGAAGGCGATTTCGCTCTCTGGTCGAAAAGGAGACAGCAGAAGCGAACGTCTGTGAGCAGGAGGAGTGGCAGAAACGGAACCGGGCGGTCGTCGCCATCTTCACTTCCATCGCGCAAATTTCTCGGTCTTCTTCCCTTCTCTTTTCCTTAATAAGAACAGAAAGAATGCCCAACATCGTTTCGTCAATTATGCCGCAAGCCCTTCCCTTCACCTGCCCCCCTTTCTCTCCCCCTTTGTGGTTGAGAGCGAGAGAAGGCGCGGCCGTGCGGGGGGCGAACAGACACCTTTATAATTAAAAATTTAATTTTTTGATTGTAAATGGGCCGGGCCGGGCCGGACCGATGCGCACCCTTACTTGTAAACCTTGATTATTTAAATTATAAACATGGTGGGTATTGGATGGATGGATGGATGGTTGCTGCATGATGGACGGAGGGGACGATGATAGTCATATATTCCCCTCCATCCCCATATAAATGGTGGGTATTGGATGGATGGATGGATGGGGCACGATGGACGGAGGGGACGATGACGGGCATATATTCCCCTCCATCCCCCACTTACCACCATCCTTCCCTCCTTTTTTCATACCGCTATGCATTTCCCCGTACTCTCATCCTCCATCAGATGTACATACATGCCTCCGTCCCATCCATGCATGCAGTGTGTGACTCGTTCCCTTGCCACTGTGGGCCCCATTCCTTCCTCCTGCCCGGATGATTGTCCATTTCCTAAGGGCCCGTTTGATGCACAGGAAGAATTTAACGTGGTAAATTTACCATGGTAAATTTTTCTGAAAAAATTTACAGGATGAAATTCCTCCCTCTTCCAATCTGAGGCCTTGTTTGATGCACAGGAAGAATTTAACGTGGTAAATTTAACCCTGTTTGATGCACATGAAAAATTTAACGTGGTAAGTTTAACCTTGTTTGATGCACAAGAAGAAATTTACGTGTTTCTTGTGCATGAGAATGACTTGTAGTCACCAGAAGTATTCTATTAAAATGCTTAATTTTTAGTAAGTGATGCCACTGCATGAGAATGCCTTGTAGTCGCCAGAAACAAGATGAATATGTCTTATTCTTGCACTGTGGATAACGAGATGAGGATTGGTGCATACTAAAGGTTTTGTAGCAGTTTCTAATCCAATTCACAACAAGGGTATTCCGTCAAGCAGTACAAGTTTGACTTTGCCTTGTGTTGCAGAACTGCTTCCTATGTTGCAATATTACATAGTAAGATCAAAACCATCCTCCTGCTTTTGTTATACTGTTGGGCATGAAAATGGGTCAGATAAATGCTTGGAAATGCCATTTTAAGGTCACACCCCCAAATCCCCTTGCATTTAGCTATGCTGAAACTGACCCTTTGGTACCCTTGTCTACAACATCCGTCGAAACATAAACCAACTTTAATTTGCTGAAACTGACCCTTCAGGCATTTCATCAAACAAGTGTTCTGCACTTCGGACTTCATCACAAGTGACATAAAACCTGACCAACTTCATCCTCAAACGCGAGTTTCCCCTTCAGAACTCCCATCCGCCATTGAGGCTGCCGTTCAGCAACTCCCCGCTCCCTCCTCATCCTGTTTCCTCTCCACAACTTCCCCCTCATCCTGTTTTCTCTCCACAACTTCCCCAACCAACTGCTCCCCACATCCCGTCATCTGCCTCGCCTGCTCCGAATCCAGGTGCCACAGCTGGTTGCAACAAAAACTGTGGAACAGAGGGCCAGCGAGAACTGCATGTAATCAATTGAGAACGCACCATAGAGGGCCAGCTAGAACTGCATGTAATAACTATGCATCGGTAATTTTGAAACATACTGAAAGGAGAAAAGAAGAACAGACACAAATTCTAAAACGATGAACCAAGGGATGCTAAAAAAAATAATTTATTGCAGATTTGACAAAACTGACTTCTCAATCTTGGCACCACGAACTTCATCGACGTCATGGGGATCCCTTTCCTCCTCCGACCTCCCTCGCAAGTACCGGTCTCCCTCCAAAGCCCTAATATTCCTCGACTCGTCGTTTACTCCATCCCTGACCTTCATTCTGTTGTGCCGCTCAAGTCCTCCAATTCCCTTTCTTCGTCTCCCATCTCCGGTTCTGGCCTCCTCTTTCGCCGCAAGCTCCTTTACCTCGAGAGCCTACGGGATAACTCCTCGGCAGCCATTGTGAAGAACCCCAATCTCTGCACCGTCGAGTCTTGCTTCCCATGGCGTCATCTCCGGAAAGCCCTAACCCGATGCCCGCGAGGGAGCTCATCGACTACGGAGGAAGCTCCTCAGCTGCCGCCCACCATTCCAATCCGGCGAACCATGGCCCGCCATTGACAGCGCCTCTCTCAACCCCATAACCTCTGGACTCGGTTGCTGAGGACGCATGGGAGGCTTGGTGGGGAAGAAAGGCCTTCTGCTGGAAATGGCTCGGCCCGAGGAGGGGAGCTGCGATGGCGGAGCAGCGACGGTGAAAGCGGCAGTCCAGCGGGGTGAGCGATGATGAGAGCGGCAGTCGAGCGGGGTGAGCGACGGTGAGAGCTGCAGTCGAGCGGGGTGAGCGACGGTGAGAAGTGAGAATGCGAAGGAGGAAGAGCTGCAGAGGCAGTTGAGCAGGGTGAGCGACGGTGAGAGCTCGGACTTTCGAGCGGGTGAAATTTCACCCCCTCCCATTTGTGTTGAGCGGGTGAAATTTCACCCTGTTTGTTGGGTTTTCAACCGGGCGGGTGAAATTTCACCCGCCCGTACAGATTCTCCCCTCCCCACAGGATTTCACTCGCCCATCAAACGGGCCCTAAGGTCCTCAAAACGTGAAATTGAAAGAAATATATTTTCTGAAATAATGAAATGAGAAAAATATTTTTGATTCTCAGAAATATATTTGTGTTTGATGATAAAGAAAGATATTTTCTAAAAAGTATGGAGATCTTAGATGCATGGTTCTCAAAGTCATAATGTGCTAGAACGACAGATTTAGGGTGGGTTCCATGTTAAATTAAACACTCAAAATTGAACTATATCTATTAACTGAGCTATTATATTTTCTTATTTCTTTTCTAGAAGATAGAGAATTTTTAGTTTTTAAAAGTTTTTCTGTTCTAAACCTCTAACATGTTGTGCAGAATAATAAGAACCAACTCATGTGTTTTAAACATAAGTTGAGACATTCTGTGTTTCAAGGGGAGTGACAAAGCTCCCCTCCCCAAAAACAGTTTGGGCTTTGGGATTGAGCAGAACTAAGACATCACCAATTTATCATAAAAAATTAGGCAAGTATATGAATACAGAAGAACAAAACAGAGAAACAGGAAATAATAGAGGATATACTGAAGAAATTGGTTACAGGAGCAGACTAAAGTAAACTAAGAAACATGATATACTGCAGAAATTGGTTACAGGAGCAGACTAAAGTAAATTAAAAAACAGTGAGATGCAGTATCAGAAATGCCTAGTGACATAACCCCCAGATGGGTTAGAATAGTTGAGTTAAGAAAAAGAAAAAAACGCCAGGGTCAAGAACAACAAAACAAAATGTTTGTTCTAATCAGCTATCGATATATAACAAAAAAAAAGTACCGTTGAGAAAAAAAAATATTTGTTCTAATCAGCTTGAACATTCTTCTGTTTTTTCAATTCCAAGACATTCAACGGTCAACAGTTTCTTTTCCTCATATTCACATGAAATTGCTTGTTTCCCAAGTTCTGATTCACCTTCATCAGAATATTCTACAATTCCACCATCACCCAATATGGAGAGAACCTTTGCAGCAGCCTTCTCAGCCTTCTGTTTCTGATTGTTCACAATCTCGAGCTGTGTCTCTAATTCATAAACCTAACAAAGAAGACCAGGCTACCAGCAAAATTAAAATACGCAAAACTAAAGTTAAAAATGAACACCAACATATTCGAACCAGGCCCAACAATAGGCATATGTGATGAACCCAATCCCAACAATAGAAATCAGCAAAAGCATGAATAATCAGAAAAACCTAAAAATCACCAGAGCATGACACCCAACAACAAAATTTGCACAAGAAAGGAAACAGACCGAATCGAAGACAATAAAATGCAGTCGACGGCACTTACGAGAACACCCAAAAAGGAATACATGAAAACCCAACAAAACTTCTATTCTGCAACTGCGACGGGGCATAGAAGTTACCGGGAGGAAAAGAAGGGGAAACAAACACAGTGAGGAATACTTGATACAAGCTCCGTCAAGATGGAGGGCTCTTATCAGGATCCACCCGAATCGTTGAAGTTCCTAAGGTGGTGGTAGTGTCCATTGAAATAATTGCCGATCATCATATGAACATTGTAGTGCTCGACCTGACAGAGAGCATCATAGAGGAGTTTCTAGGTCCAAGTGTGACTCACTTGTGGCCTTTTCGTTACTTCCACCCCCAGGAGGGGAACTACTCGCAGACATTCAGCCAATTGAAAGTCCTTATTCTCAAGAATTGCAAGAACCTCAAGAGCACCCCCGATTTTAGGCTGATTCCAAACGCAACCAAATTGGTATTTGAAGGGTGCGCCAAGCTGGGTCAAGTCCACGAATCGATCGGCGATCTCCAAAGGTTGGTGCGCTTGAACTTGGGAGACTGCCATTCTCTAAAAAAAATACCTGATAGCATCTATCGGCTAAGTTCTTTGGAGAAGCTCATCCTGAGCGGGTGTTGGTCACTAGGGGAACTCCCAGAAGAGATTGGCAGGTTGATGTCTTTAAAGGTGTTCCAATTAGGCCAAGGGTATATGCAAAGACTTCCACAGTCTGTCGGCCTGTTGACAAACCTGCAGGAGCTGAAAGGCGCGGATTTGAAGACCATCCCAGACATTTCGAATTTGCAAGCCCTGTGACGTTTACGTCTGAGCGGATGCTTCGAGCTGATGGATGTTCCTGGCCTGAGCAAACTGAGATGCCTAGAGTCCCTGCAACTCAACGGCTGTGATGCACTAAGGGACATGAAAGACATGATGAAGGTAACTTCTTTACACATTTATATATCAGTATCATTTTCATATACTTCTTGTCGGCCTGCATTCTGTTTTATCGATCGTAGAGTAAAAAGTAAAAATCTTTTTCTATGGGTCATCTTATTAATACCTTACAAAGCGGAGCAATATGAGTGTTCACTCGGGTGCATTGTTTAGGTGACCTTTCATTTGCTATCGCTTGCGTGCCTCTTTTGATGGCATAGAAGCGCTGAGCATGGAGTTGGTTTCAGGACCAAAGTTCTTTTTTTTTTTTTTTTCTAAATAAGTTGAATCTAACTCGATCCATGTAAAAACTCGATCCATGTAAACAGAACCCTGAAATTATTGGGGCCGTGTGGCCCATAATCAGGGGTGTGACCTGACAGCTAACAAGAGTAGCGTTTTTTTTTTGCTTGGGCCGAGTTTGAATCAGGCTTGGTACCGGGTACCCAGTGGTAGCCCGGACCCATTGTCCAACCTTACCCTATTTTGCCTTTACATACATGTTAGTTACGCCAAGATTGGCAACCATCTTATCTGTTGTCCAACATTACCCTATTTTGCCTTTACATACCTGTTAGTTAGGCCAAGATTGGCGACCATCATATCAGCTTGACTGGCCCGTATAAGCCAGGTAATAGCTCGGTGGCTATATTTAGTAAGTGTCCTGCACAAAAGTTTTATCTTTAGGCCCAACTAGGGCTGCACACGAGCCGAGTTGAGCTTGAGCTCGGCTCGACTCATGTTTAGTGAGCTTGATCGACTCGAGCTCGTCACGAGCTTCTCATCATCAACTCAAGCTCGACTCGAGAAGCTGCCACCAAGCTCAAGCTCGACTCGAGCAGCTCGTATATTTTTTCTTCACACGGTGTCATCGGTATTAGCACATGCCATGAGCAGTGCAAAGCTTCTTCATGCGCTCTTTTCCATTATGGTGATGTCCTTGGTAATGACATGTGGTAATGGCACCTGGCATGAGAAGTGGTTAAAGGCCGGAAGAAAAAGTGTGGGCGAAAAAAGAGGAAAAAAGGAAGATGAACTTCATGAGGGAAGAAAAAAATGGGAGGGAAAATGGAAATGGTGATTGATTGATTGGAAAGCAAGATGATGAAATTGGGGTTTAACAATGAAAAAAGAAAATGAAGTGTGGCTGAGTGGGTAAAAATGGAGGGAAAATTAAAAAATACAAAACAAAAAAGAAAAGGGAAAATAAAAACGTGAAAAAGAAAATAGAGATTAAAGTTGAGCCAAGTCGAGTTAGTCTACATCGAACTCGGCTCGTTAACATACTCGAATTTACATTTAAGCTTGAGCTTGACTTGTGTCAAAACGAGTCGATCTTGAGTCGAGTTTACTCGAGCGAGTTCGAGTCGAGCCTGAGTTGGCTCGACTCGTTGTGCAGCCCTAGGCCTAACCGCTTAAACTGCGTTGTAGGTCGGTTCGCTTCGATTGTGTACATGTACCTTGGCCGATTATCGTTTATATGTGCTGATATCAAATATATATATTTTATTAAATTTGCATGTATGTATTCTGTATCTAATCTTATTTTAAATGTGCACCTACCAGGAGGCCAAATTCAAACATTGTGAATATCTCACCATTCCTGGACAGCCGATTGATTCTTTCCTCTCCAAATCTCCACGCGGACTATGGACATGGACATGGTCATGGTTGGTATGGACATGGTCGATGACGGTATCTTTTTCTCTCCCCAACGTGCCTCGCCAGGCAACACTTACACTACTGTTCTTGTTGAGGGCCGCGTGCCACGGTCTTATAGAGTAACTCAGGTTAAGGCCGAGAGGCATGATAATTCTAGGATAATCTTTGGACATGTAGAAAGTGATGAGGCACAGATTGAACCGGAAGAGGTGATACATATCGTCTGTGGTGGAGCTTTCATCCCTCGGAAGTTGGAGGATGATAAAGGGAAAGGAGTCATGGTAAAAGGTGGGAAGGGCATTATGTTTCTATGTCATAAAGTGATAGGGAGCGACATTCAAGTTGAATGGTGCACCGTTGCTATTGCTGACACCGACACAACTCAGAATCCCAAGTACAAAGAGAATGAGGGGGGCTTTGAGCCTTTTTCGGGTGGTAGAATTAATACCTCTTATTCACCCCAAAGAGATGGGAAGGGATACCGAAGGATCGACGTCACGTTCAAAGCGGAAAGCGACTTCCAAGGTACCCTTTTTCGTATCGAATTGCACAGGAGGCGACGACCGTGAGATCCATGCGGTTTGTTTTTGGTTACACATATGTCGAGTGTATCGGTGGCAACCTTTGACTGGTTTGCTGTTGATGGGGGTGGGTGTAAATTAAGGACAATATTCAGCCTTATTTTTCATGTAGTATTCAATCAATATTTGTAATATTTATAAAATAAATATCGTACTTGAAACATATCAATATTTCCTAATACTTATATTAATTATAACTAATGGGTTTTAACCATACCAAATATCAGTGATTTAAATCTTTAAAGTAATAGGACTTGTAAACATTGATGATTTAAACTATCCTTCAAACGGAGCACTATGTGATATATAAAAATTTTAATGACAAGAGAGAGAAACTCTTTAAAAATGGTGGACTAGGCATTGTTTTTGAAAAAAATTCATTTCAAGGTCGATCGGTTTTGTTATTCCGGTCGAAAAGGGCTTTTCATCCCTACTGCCACCTCCTACCTTGTTGTGTGTGTAAGAAACCAACGAAGAACAGAGAGAGAACGAGAAGCGAGTGAGTGAGAAGATGAGGGACGGCGAGACAACAGGGAGACAATTTAGAAGGCATGCACTTTTTTTTTTTTTAGTTTGGAAAGGAGAAACACAGTTTAGGGTTTCGTTTTTGAGGGAAAACGAATGGCATTTGAGGTGCTGCCTTCAATTTGCTCTATGCATCATGCACTTTCTTCAATCTTCTAGAACATTGGACGATGCTGCTGTCCATCTCCTTGTCTGTCACATTGGACGATGTGTGGCCCACAATTTGTTGGGGACTGAATAATCTGAATTGGGTCAAGTCTGAGGGCCCCACATGAATGATGTTAATTTAAAACATATAAAATGCATGTATGATTTTTCATGACTTCACAAAATTACGTCAAAAAGGTCGTTAATATGTACCATTCATTCTTCTGTCTAAACAAAAAAAATTCCAGCTAACAAATAAAACCTCTATGCCCTTCAAAACTATGAAAGGAAAGTCAAAGCAAAAAAAAATACATACAAAAGATCAACAAATATTTATAATATCAGCCTTCATTGAATTTTCAAAGACTGGCATAAAAAAAGTCTGGTGCTCCGAGTAAGAACACTGAACTGGTGACATCAATTTTTCCAGATGCCTTGGCCAGGTCGGTTCGAACCAGCTGAACCCCCATTTACAAACTCGATGAATTTAAAGCTTGTACATCATTTTTAAAGTTAAATTTTAAATATAGCTTTAAAATGGAACCTCAGGGCCACCACGTGGCGCTTCAAACTATTAATGATAAAAAAAATTGAAAAAAATAAATAATAAATAACTCTCACTAAAAGAGGAAATTAGCTACATGCTCCTCCCCATCTTTCCCTTTCACCAAATCTACCAAATAAATAAATAAATAAAATTTCATAACCCCTTCTCATTAAAAGAAGGGAGAATACTCGACAAGAGGGTAGCGGTTGCAACCCATAGCCGTTGCAACCCACCTCGCACCTCTTTCCTTTCCCCTCCCGATCGTAGACTGGAAAGAGAGGAGGAGGGCTGTCTTCCTTACCACAAAAAGAAAAAAATCCAATATAAAAAAACTTTTTGGTTTGAGTCATGTATTTTATTTTGCTGTTACAAAAAAAAACATTGATCAGAGAAACAGCCGGTCAGTATTCAATTATAGACCAGTTCCATATACACACACACACACACATATATATATATATATATATATATATATATATATATATATATGTGCAGTGATTTACTCAGTATTTCTGTCTACTACAGACTTTTCCAGCAAATTAGGTAGGGTAGCTTTGTTTCTTTTCTTGTCATCTCTGTATGAATGTTTATCGTTTTTCTTTACTTTTGTCTTCACGTAAATTTTAGATGTAGATTAATGTAGATCCAGCATGTTCGAATCCTTAAGCGATGCCAAATTCATATTACGTGATGATTCTGAGCTTTGTCCAAAATTGAATGTGATTTACGAAGCAGTTCTAGATTCTTTGTCAAAATTCGTTCTTCTATATGCTCCTCCTTCAAAAATTAGGAACTCGAAAAATACACCTTCAAAAATCATTCCGTATAGTGGAGTTGATTCTTTGATGTGTTGGTTTATGCTTCAGGCCAATTGCATGATTTTAGCAGGGTATGTGCTCTCCTATTCATATTTTTAAAAATAGTTTGTCTCTGCCTCACCCTGTTTGAAAACCGAATCCTGTTTTTCTGCACATGGTCAACATCAAAAACTCATAACTCTTGGCCACACCATTTTCAGACATGTCCATGTTCTGTTCTGTTTTTATAGAACATGCATTTGAAGGTCCCTGAAATTCAAAACCAAATCTTTTTCCATCTATTTTTTGAAAATTGTTCTTGTAGATTGGTGTGAATCACCAAGTTAAATATGAATTTCTTATACATGGTTCTTATTCATATATACTAAATGTCTAATTAATTCTAAGTTAGTTTAGATTATGTTGTATTAATGCTTGTTGCATTGCATATAGCTTGAATTCATGTCGCATATCGTGAAACTTTGAAATCACTTAGATTTTAGGTCCATATTTATATTAATTACTCAAACAATCGTATATGTGATGCGATGGCACTCATATATGAACTTGGACCTATTTAATGTGCATATAACACACATTTTTTTCATGAATTTAAAAAAAAAATGCACGATTTCAAATTTGGACCTATGTTACAAAATGATTTCCAATGCAATCCTGCTGGAGGGAGGCCCCGGACCATTTTATTGAAGAACTATGGACAATATTTTACAAAACGATTTGAAAACCTCAATTTTAGATTAGATTGAGATCCAAACCCTACAGTCAAAAGCCACTTGTTGCCTAGGCGATTTGGTGTTCATGATCAATACCGAACACCAAAACCTCTACTAAGTCTACAGATTTAGGTCTTTTCCCGAGGAATTGGACTCGATCAGTGAAGGATCCAAGAAAGTATCATCAAAACCCGGATTATGATAAAAAAACCAAATTCGATCTTGTTGAAATACATGATGTTGAGAATTTGAGTTGAAGTATCAAATGTAGAACTAGTAAGGTAGAACGAGTCGATATTCATTCAATAAATTCAAAATTATGATCAATAGATCCAAAACAGTGTCTTTGCATTCTTAGTATTAAATCTATGTATGGTTGTAGATCAGGATTGGATAGACGATTAAACACATTAGATGAAATTTTAAATATAGAATTGAGATGAGTCGGATCCTAGGAACGAGCCTCGTTAAAGAACATAAAGATCCAAATGATCTCTCGGTGAGTATTGATAAGCGGACTGACAATTATAATACAAAATATCCAAATTACAGAGGATTTGAATTTCATGATTACTTGACTAAGCGATGCCCGATAGAGGAATGGAAATATTTACGGAGTATTTCATTTGAATTACAAAGCGATGCAATTCAAGCTTGACCTTATTGAAATTTGATCTCATTGAAGTTGAGTATTGGATTTAGATCTAGAATACAAACCGAGAGGAACAAATCAAAGGCTTATGTTAAGAATCGTTAGAGAAGTCCATGCCAGCTTTCCCCTTTCATTCAAATATCTAAAATTTGAGTGGACTGATTTTAGATGATATTTCGAGTTTAAATCAGGATCAATCGAATTAAAGATCATATTTCAGTTTAATCAGGCATTAAATATGTAGTCAATAAATTTTTAATTGGTCTTACGACAGTAGATCTCGCAGTGCTTATCCATATAACTGAATTCGAGTCCACTATCCCTGCCTATCTCCACCCACCCCTTATTATCTATATCTCTTACATTTAAAGGCGGTACAAGAGAGTTTCATTTTTTTCCTTCTTTTCGTGACTTTCCAAGTATTGACCATCAAAGGGACTCAAAATATTTTTCAAAATTCTTACAAGGGCCTGAAAAACGTTATAAATGAAATTTTACTAAGCCCCTTGGCTCACCCCTGTGTCTCGGGTTTCAAATGTCGACCAATCAATATGGGGCCGGTTTAAGTCAATTAACTCCTGTGTTTGAATAAAATATTAACAATAATTTCTTTTTTTTATTTGTAAACTATAATTCCTATGGGTGGACGTGCATAACGAGGGAAACAACCTGATGAATTTAGAAGAAAACCAATATCAACAAACCTTGGGTATGAGGTTTTCAACCATTTTAGTATCTATGTTTTGGAATTTCATCATCCACACGTGACGCGTGACGTTTTGCTTAGTACGATTATGTTGTTAATTTACCAAGAAAATTGCTATTTTCTCGATTTTAAGAAAAAAAAGAAAATAGTTTACTTTTCACTGGAAGTCAAGAATTTTCTGTCAACAAGAAGACAGCATTAAATATATGTACGCTAGCACAAATCGAAATTAAATTTACTTAGTGGGACCATTACAAATTATATTCTATAAAAAATGTAAAGTGGGGCTAGTATTGTTTGATTATAAATATTCGGAAAATGCCCAAAAAGATACATTAAAAAAGTTCATGACAATAAAAACCATACCTGTTGTTGAAAGATACCTAAATTTTGCACCATTACTCAAAACAACCATTTGTCCATTACCCTAATTAGGCAATCGACTTAAGATGGGGTTTAGATGATAAAAATAGTAAAATACTACCCTTAATGAAGATAAATTGCAAGATCATTAGTATGTGTCAACTTTCCTAACTATATCCGATATTATTAACTCGGGATTAATTCTATCTGAATAATTTATTTTTTAACTACATTTAAAATGAATATGATTTTTCAATTAATGATCTACTTACTGATTTAACAATGTCAAACAAATTGCTAATTAACCATAACAAAAATTAAGTTGGATGTAGAAATATGAAAATTACATGTGCTTACTGATTCATCAGCCATACACCTTCTCCCTGTTTGGACTTTGAATGACGCAGCATAGCTATTCTGCTATGCAGATTCTTTCTTTTTCCCAAGAGAGCCAATCCTTTTTTTCCATGTAGAGATTCATGTCCCCTCTTGTCACTTTTAACCCTCACCAACTCGAGAAGAAATAATTGCCTGTATGCAATCAACTTAAAAAGGAAGTTCCTTGATAGGCCGTAATTCCCTGACACTGGAACCACGCAGCTCCAAATGACGATCCACTTACTTTCATTCCCACCTTGCTCATGCAGGAAATATGTTAAGCATTGCACATCACACTGTTATGGTGATTGATTAAAAGGAAGATATAGGTCGCCATACATGAGATTCATTAGAAGCAGTTTCAGTAGGCAACTCATGTGAAATTGTTAGAACTCTACTGCAGAAGTGAAACAAAAGTTTAAATTTGGTGGAAAGTTCCACGACGAAACAAACGCAGAACTAAACCTGGAAATTTTCACACCGATATGGAACTTTGCTTCCAGCAATCAAGTTCCACCAAGATAGGTGGAACCTTATTGCGGGGCAAATTTTGGACCATTGAAGTGCTTGCCTCTTTTCTTTCTCTCTATCATCCGTAGAGGAAGCTTGACCACTCAGCCGGCCGGGACGTATTCAGTTATTCTTGAAGGAATGGGTTCGAGTAGACAGGTTGAGAAGACAATGGCTTCCTCAAAGTTGACTTCAGGTATGGCAAGCTACATTCAAAGGTCTCCAATCAATTCAACGTATTCAACAATGATGAAAATGGAAACATCTTGAATACCAACGGAACGCCCAAATCCAACAATGACAGCAAAGGGAAAACGCCCAAATCCAATGACAGCAAGGGAAAGATTGATTCTAAGAGGACACACGACATCTATGAACGTCAAAATCCAGCACATAGTCTTCAATCTGAAACGGTGGGAAAAGGAAAAGGAAAGACACAAAATTGTGTCTTAATTAAACAAAATCCTCCAATATTTATTTGATATCGCTAGCAGTTACAAATTGTTGTATATATACTGTAATCGTCACGTAATTCTGTTTTTCTTGTTTCTCTCTCTCACTCTGTTTTCTCGTTTTTCTTTCTCTCTCCATTTCGTGCTTTCTATATGGCATCAGAGCCATCGGTACTCATGGCTTCCTCTTCCTACAGCAGCTTCTTCCAACAATTCATTTTTTCCTTACCCAATGAATCTGAATGTGTGGAACTTTGTCTCCTTGAAACTGACACACAGCAACTTCTTACTATGGAAGACAAATCTTGGCTCTTATTGAGAGTCAAGACATAGAGGGGTTCTTGACAGGCTCGACCCCCACTCCACCTAATATCATCGAAGACCCTGTTGATCCGCAAAAGTTCATCTCCAATCCTAAGTTTGAATCATGGCGTCGATCTGATCGTCTTGTCAAAGGATGGATTGCTGGTAAGTTATCTGAAAGTGTACCTAAGCTGGGATCCACTTTTGGCAAACGAGACTTGCCAGGAGAATCAGTGGGACTTGACAAAGGATGTCCATAAGCAGACACAGAAAAGTAAAGTCAAACGGTTTGGATGACTCTCTCTCCATAAGGCGATTCCTGACCCATTTCCTGTGGCCTTCACTGTCAAGTTGCTGGTTTCTGATCCAGTCATGATTTAAAGGATTAGTAATTGCATCAGAATAATATCACATCGTAAATGACAATAAAAAACAAAAAAAAAAATTGAGGATGCCTACTTAAACATTGTCAACAAAAATTTTGAAAAAACAAACCTAAATAGTGTTGGTTGCCTAGTCAAAGGGAGCATGGAGTTACAAAGGGTGAAAGCTAAAATGGTCCACATTTTGACTCAATGTCAATAACCTAGAGTTAAATCCAGATGACCAAGAAACAGAACCAACTGTCAAGAAAAAAGTTAAGAGATGGGCCTTATCTGTGAAGATGACAGAAAACTAAAAAGGAGGTCTTAATTTATCCAATAGTTCTGTGGCAGCCTTACTACCCAACAATCCCTCCATAACCTATATCAACAACAGCTGACTATGTAAGATTCCAAAACTTTTTTAATCATGTAACAGATTTTGACAAGAAAAGAATGATCGTGCTAGTACATATGATATTAGCAAGCACATCTAGCAAAGGGTGAAGGCATCAATGAGTAATGCATCTTTACATCATATAAAGTAGAAAGTTATTACATTATAAATTTATAATTAAAGCAGACCCTTTAAGGATATGCTCTTCCACCAGCATCACATCCAAAACAGGCGTTAGTGTCAAAGTTTCAAACCCAAATATCAGCCATGGGAATTGCAGTTAAGTACATAAACCCATATTACACTCGATATTGGCTCAAGCTACTCATGTGTGCCTTATACTTTTCAATGCACCATTGCTCAATACTTCCTTGCTTTGATATCAAAAAATGTACTCATCACGTGCAACCTCAACATTTGAAAAAAATGCCACACCCACACATCACACATATCTGACATAGCTTCTCAAGGAAATAACAATTGAAAGGCAAGCAGATGTGAGATTACCTCTTCCTTAAAGAATGGCTTTTGACTGATCAATTTTTCCCGATCTCCATATTTTGTAATACCACGAGGCCATTCATGCGAAATGAAGATATCAATAGGCTCCTCAATTTGCATTAGCTTGTGTACATCATGTTCACGCACATGATATATGGACCTAATTTCTTTTTCATTGTAAGGTGCTCGTTCATAGTGTCCTGTTAATAGAAAGCTTGATATATTTACATTGCTCATACCATCAAGCAAGCAGAGCAAAAAAAATCAAAACAAAAGAGACTTGGCAAAAATTACATCCAAACTACAACTGAGATGCATATGGACAATAAACCATGGACTAATTAATGAATGCAGATTTATATTATAAAGCATTGCCACATATATTATGTATGGGTATTATACAGCGAGGAATATCTCGCGTATAATACGACAAAATTATATATCTCAGGAAAATTCAGAACATTTTTTAAAACATTAAAACATTTAAAAAATCCTGAAAATTATAAAAAATAAAAAATTCATAAAAAATACAACATTTCAATTAAGACAGAGGTTTTTAAGTTGTCCTAACATTAAAGTATCTTTGCTAAGGTCAAAAGACTAATTATGAGTAACTTTTTTAGAAAGGTTGTTTTACACATGGTACCTTGTGCAGCATCAGTTAAGTTGTTAGAATACTAACAAATAGGTCCACACTGTCTTTGCATTCTTTATTAGTAGACATGTTTAAGAATCTATACACAAATGTGTTTATGCACATGCATTTCTTATTGATTTTACTTTAATTGACTGACTTATCCTTTTAGGGGCTTGACTGACTTGTATATGGCTTTCAATTTTTTGCAACTTAGCTAAGTGATGGGGACAATGAATTCAACAAATAACATAGCTGGCAAACCCATAAATTGGACTTGGATCAGCCAACTACTGGGTTGCTTGGTCAGTGAGTTGTCTCGGTGACTCGGCTTAGTCGGGCCTTAAATTTTTATAACATATTTCTACTACAGACCAATGAAGAAAGTTCAACATATCTATAAATTGACAAGTAATACAATCAACTCTGTATGTAATATGTAGACTCATGAGCAACATTTTGGCAATTACAAAAAAGGTATCCTATTTCACAATTAAACTCTTGTAAGTTGAAAAATTAGTTATTAATAATAAAAACTAATAAAAATCAGACTTCACATATCAGTCATTACGTGGCACATGCATATAGAAAATTAGTGCTATATATTAGCAAAACAACGTCTGTTAAAGGAACAAGTAACTGATAAGATATTAACATAAACTAGCATGAGACGAGAGAACTACTCTATAAAAGGGATTCTATCATGAGAAAACTACTCCATAATCCATCTTTTCTATATATATATATATATGTCATTTTATTAGTTGTTAAGGTATATGCCACTACAATTTTTTTTTCAAAAAAATAAAATTACACATTCAGGCCATCAGTTCAGTTTGATATTATTGTTTATGTTTCTACCAGTACTCCTATATCAGAACTATCACATGCACGAATTGCTTGCTAGTGTAAAATGCAATTGTTCTGGATTTAAAGCAACCTATAGCACGCTTGACCTAAGGATTAACATTGTTACGCTAGCCAACCATCAATAACATGTTTTTAGTATCTGTTTTTGGTAGCAGAGATAAAAGATGTTAGAAGGAAAAAGGAGAGAGAAAAGGATTTAGAAGGCATTGACCCATCAAATATAATTTCAGATTCTCGTAGGTAGGCCGGGAACAAACTTTCCTATGCCATTAAATCCAAAAGATGAAAGCAGCGAGGATAATGATGAAGGTGATACTGATGATGAAGTTAGTGATAGTGATGAGAAGAATGATGCACTACATGAAGATGGTATGTAAAGCTCAGTCCAATAAATCGTCTTACTCTGATGGTTCTTGGTATTTTGTGTCTATTTGTATAAAATACTAAGAACATTTAGCTTTCCTGTTTGACATTCGTCATGTTCTTACGACTGATAACTATTCTTGCCTCAGTTTGTTGTGGAAGGACCATCTATGTGCGTAAGAGACAACAACTGATGAGTTGCTGTTCTGGATATGGAAAGCCAATTATTCTCTGTAAATCCAATAATCTTGGAAGCCATATTTCCTAGCTCTAATCCTGGAGAGCGGTGTATAGCTGGTAGCCTTCAAACTGCAACCCGGATGGACAGAAACTCTAAAATTATATTATAGGGTTCTGGTTGCCATGTGTAGGGCAGAATCTCAGACATTGCACAGTAAAAATTTGACATCATTCCTAACAAGTTAGAGGTTTCATAGGTGCATGCTTGCTTGTTCTGCTGAATTGGTTTTGGCAACACACAAAACACTGAGAACTGGAAGTACTGCCTTTGACTTGAGTAAGGTGATAGAGAGCTTTGCTAGACATGAAGAAACTCTTCGTCGAGAGTTGAAGCATCACCTTAATTCTTTATAAGAACGTCCTTTGGAAAGTTTGGCGTGGGAAAGAGGCTCCTCAATGTACAACTCTTTAATTGTTGCAAAACCATCTCTGGGTGCAGAAATAAACCGGCTAGGACTTTTAGCAGAACTGATGCCATCGCTGGATGCAATCGCATTGCAACAGAACATCACCGCTGGAAGTCTGCAACCTCTCCCTGCTCTTCATAAACATGAAACTTCATCTGGTAGGTGGATATGTTGAGACTATTAAAGAAAAGCAGAGATTCAAGGAATGCCTAATTTAACGTGGTTCAGTGTAAACTCACACCTACACCTACGTCCACAAAGGCAGCTATCGTTCTTAGTGTCGATAGGCCTGGATCATTCTTCTATTTACAATAGAATTACAGGCATCATCATTTCCTGATTTACAGGATTTACATTGATCTTTACAGAAGGAAACAATATCTAATTTACAGTCATTGTTTCCCCGTTTAGTTGTTGCATCTCTTTGTTTGTCAACTGCATCTTCATCTTTTGGAATATTGAAGCTGTCTAGGCCAGCCGTTGTCTCTATATTACTGTCTTCATACTGTTGGCCAGATGATGTTTCCTTCTTGGTATTGTAAGGATTACAATCGCTACTGTTTCTATCATTATAGCTGGCTGGAGTTTCCTTTGCTAATCCCCTGATTTCTTCTTTCCTGTTTCCATCGTCATGGCTGGCTTGGTAAAGATCTTGGTTCAAGTTTGTTGAGGGCGTAATCTCTGAGATATGGAAAGCATCTAGTCCCAAATATTCACAAACAAGAGTAAGACAGATTTTTTAAATATGTAGAAAAAACATACACATTTCAGATTCAGAAACCAGAAGAGGTCCAGAAATGCAAAAGATCTTGGTTCAAGTTTTTTTTTCTAGGAACTAAAACAATTTAAATATTCATTTCAAATTGTTATTAATCATGTTTCTTCTCTTCCTTGAAATGCTTATCACTGTTTCCACTAATTCAGCAATAGGAAAATTAATGGCCGGCTCAACTTTGATGGGGCTGGTTTGGTCTGCAATTCCCTTGTTGCGGGTAGTCTATATCTTCAAAACAGCAGCTCTGCTCCTGCTATTGAAGCTGCTACTTTGAGTTCACCGTTGAAGCGCAAGGAAACAGACAGGTAATGCCTGAATCCATCCACCTTGTATTTAGTCCCCATCTTCTTGACGTTCTTTCTTTCGTGTGTACTTGCTACTGTTGACAATGAGCAATGAAGGGCTAACATTCTGTTTGGACCTTGTTGTTGTTGTATCTTCTGTGAGAGAATGTTGATCCAGTTGGTTTACTGTAGAAGAAATTCTCCTGTGACAAATATTCACAAAAAATAACCACTCCCTCAATCGTTGAGCCTCTGGAAACTCAGGATTAACGAATAGCTGGCTCGAAGAAATCGTCCCAACTGATTTTCCACTGAAATCACTTACTCTACCAGAAAAAACAGCCAAAACAGAGCGCATTCAAGAATCACACATTTCTTGCAGCCTTTGTCTTTCCACGTTGCAAAAGTTATCCCAGATGGTTAATTCAACACTTTTCCCTAACATGTCCTTCAACTCAAGAGTTCTTTTCTGTGTTTATATACCATTTTTTCTCATTATGGTAGAGGAAGGATGCACTGAGACAACTACTCCAACAATATCAACTATATCATTAGAAATGCTGGACATCTGCAATATGTCTGTGAATCTCGCTGGCGGTTAATCATATCATATGTTTGATTGGACCGTTCACGTCTACTCTGCAGAAGATCAGTGTCTGTGGGGAAATACTGACGGTAAGATTATTGCTGATTTAAATCTAAAATGAGTTCATCTGGCTGCATGATCAAGCTTAAAACCAATAAAATGGGAGGCCTGAAAAAAACCCTTGTATCTGTAGGTCGTAACGGAGATTTGTCGATCTTGGAAAATTAAAAGATCGAAGTGGGTTACTCTTGTTGTTTCCAAAGACTCGTTCTAGGGTCATGCAAAACAATACACAATCTATGATTCTAAAGTACCTAGGTTAAACTCAATACATATTCACTAACAACGGAAATACTCTCCATTTCGTGTTATTGATTCACATGGCCTAGCTATAGATTAGCTAGGAGGAAGAAGAGTGGGGAACCAAGGGCATGTTTGTTTGTTAAAAACTAGAAATTTGAGATCCGATTTTTAATTTCTTCCTTGTCCTTTTTTAGCAGCTTCGGGCCAAGAATGAGTCCAAGAAATAGGGTCTAAAGTTGTTGAAGTAGAAATGGCGCCCACTTTAATTTTTGCTACTCCATCTGGTGTCTGTGGCAGGCTTTCATAATTGACTGAGAAACAGTAGTCTATCTTCCAAATTCAATGGGAGAAGGAAGGAGTCAATGCACCTACATCTGTACTGGCTTCTTCTTAATCAATCGGACAACATCCACAATCTGCACCAGAAGGAGGAAGAAGGTGCATAAAGAGGACGATAATCCCTTAATATTTACACGCCAATTATGTGATAAGACTCATTAATTATTGGCTTCACATTAACCCCACATAACATAATAAGGAGCACATCCCGTTAGAGGTACCCGCATAGGAGTCAGCGGATGCATAGCACGATTGGAAAAAGAAAAAAGTTTGTGCTGTCCCATTTCTCTGTACGTATCTTCAGAAATGGAGTTCACGAATCGCCGCCCAGTTTTGTAAAATCTGGTCTCTGGCAAATTCACGAACCTCAACTACGTTTATAAATTAGTTTATAGAAAACATAATAGTAAACAGTTTTAAGCTTAAGAGGCTATTACCTTTGACTGAATTGAATTGGAATCCTATGCTGGGTATAGTTTAGCAAAACAAATTTTGTTCACACTTATCATTGCAGGTTGACCTTGTAGACAAATAATCTAAGGTATATAACTTCGGGTTGGTTTAGGGAATCAGTAGAGTGGGGTTTGGATCTCATTTATCTTAAAGTAGATGTTTGGGTTCATATAGTTTAAATTCAATTATGTTTTCAACTAATCAGACCAGTGATGCTCTTTATATCCATTGGTACATCTTCTGTTTTATTTGAAATGTGATTCTTTGTGAAAAACAGGTTTAGAATACATCATCTTAAACCTACTAGACTTTGAGTCTAAGTAGTTTGGACCAAAGTTTGGTGTGCTTGAACTTGGGATACTGTGATTCTCTAAAGAAAATACCTGATAGCATCTGTCGCCTAAGTTCTTTGCAGAAGCTCGTTGACGTCTTTAAAGGTGCTCCACTACGGGAACTCCCAAAAGAAATTGGCAGGTTGACGTCTTTAAAGGTGCTCCACTTAAGCCATGGGAAAATGCAAACATTTCTGAAGTCTGTTGGCCTGTTGACAAACCTGCAAGAGATGGAAGTCATCCAATGCGCGGATTTGAAGATTATCCCAGACATTTTAAATTTGCAAGCCCTGTGAGGTTTACGTCTGAGCGGATGCTCACAGCTGATGGATGTTCCTGGCCTTAGCAAACTGAGATGCCTAGAATCCCTGCAACTGAACGGCTGTCGAGCACTAAGGGACATGATTGACATGATGAAGGTAACTTCTTTACACATTTATATATCAGTATCGTTTTCATGTACTTCTTGTCGGCCATCATTGTGTTTTATCGATCACAATAAATTAGAGTAAAAAGTAAAAAACTTTTTCTCTGGTCGTCTTATTAATAGCGGAGCAACATGAGTGTTCACTCGGGTGCATTTTTTAGGTGACTTTTCATATGCTATCGCCTGCGTGCCTCCTTTGATGGCATAGATGCGCTGAGCATAGAGTTGGTTTTGAGGAATAAAGTTGGCCCACTGCCTATTTACTAAGTAGGCCTGCCAATAGGGGCCAAGATTAAGAGCAAGGTTAAGAAAATTCTGGCATCATTACTGAATCTGTAAAATTATATTACAATTATAAGATCTAAACAAATAATCGAAGTGTGATCAAAGCAAAAAAGTAATTTTAGTTATTTTCCAATGTCAACAAGAAGAAAGTTCTTTTTTTAAATAAGTTGAATATAACTCAATCCATGTAAACAGAACGCTGAAATTATTGGGGCCGTGTGGCCCGTAATCAGGGGTGTGGCCTGCCAGCTTCTTAACAAGAGGAGGCTGTTCAAGCCCAGGAATTGGGTTGGCTTGGCTCGGCCCTGCCCGGCCCGATAACGAGTTGGGCTCAATCCTGCTCGACATCCAGAACCTGAGCAGGTTCAGCAATTAAATTAAAAATATATTTTTAATATAAAAATAATATTTAAATATAATTAATCATAATAAAATACTATAATTACATATGTCAATTAATAAAAAATATTAAAAATTATCAAGTTCACTGTGTTATTAGGCCGACCCGATGCCATTTTTTTCGGGCCTGAGCCAATAATCATAATAAAATATTATAATTATATACAAAAATTAATACAAAATATTAAAAAATTTTATCGAGCCCACTCGGGTTATCAGGCCGACCCGGTGCCCTCTTTTCCGGCCCTAAACCTTGGCCTGAGTCGAGCCGGGTACCTGGTGAAACCCCAACTCGGTGCACAAACTCAGTGCACAACCTTACCTATAAGACCTTATTTTGCCTTTACAGCTTGTTAGGCCAAGAATGACGGCCACCTTATCAGCCTGTCTGGCCCGTATAGGTCGGCTGCTATATTTATTAAGTGTCCTAAAGAAGAGCTTTCATTTCTAGGCCCAACCACTTAAACTGCTTTGTAGGTCAGTTCGCTTCTTGGCAGATTAGCGTCTATATGTGCTCATATCAAATATACATATTATATTAAATGTGCATGTATATAGTCTAATATCTAATCTTATTTTAAATGTGCACGTACCAGGAGGCTAAGTTTGAACATTGCAAAAATCTCAGCGTTCCTAGACAGCTGATCGATTCTTCCTGCTCCAAATCCACAGACGATCTATGGACATGGTCGGTGATGGTATCTTTTGCACTCCCCAATGTGCCCCGCCTAGGCAACACTCACGTTATTGTTGAGGGCCGTGTGGTACGATCTTCTAGAGTAACCCAGGCTAAGAGCGAGAGGCATGATAATTTCAGGATAATCTTTGAACCGGCAGAAAGTGATGGGGCACAAAGTGATGGGGCACAGACTGAACCGGAAGACGTGATACAGATCGTCAATATTGGAGATTTCATCCCTCGGAAGTTGGAGGATGACAAAGAGAAAGGAGTCATGGTAGGAGATGGGGGGATACCGAAGGATCGACGTCACATTCGAAGCAGAATGCAACTCCGATGTAGCGAGTTCCGTATCGACTTGTACAGGTGACGACCATGAGATCCAATCGTGTTTGGTATTATACACAGATTAATTTTAGTTAAATGGTTTAACCAATTTATTTGGATAAAACCAAACTAAATCTGAATCCAAAAAATAAATTATGTAATTAAAAAATTTTAATTTTTTAATATTTTTTTTCAATTAGTTGGGATGAGGTCACGGCCTAGGTCGCCTCCCTCCCTCCGCCCCGGTATTATGGATCGGTCACATGATACGCATCGACTTATATTGGCTTGTGCAAACCACTTTAAGGAAAAAATTTTAAACAATATTTGTATTAAATATTGTTATGCATTTAAAAAAAATTATTTGCTATTAAAATTAATAACTCAACTATATATGTCAGTTGTTAAAATTAGAAAATTTAAAACTTGTTGAATCATAGAGAGTATACAATATATCTATCTAAAACAAAAAAAAATAAAGGATAAATAACAAAACAACATAAAACTATTAGAAACATATCAATATTTCCTAATATTATATTAATTATAACTAATGAGTTTTAACCGTACCAAATATCAGTCATTTAAATATTTAAAGTAATAGGACTTGTAAGCATTGATGATTTAAACTATCCTTCAAACGGAGCACTATGTGATATAGAAAGATTTTAATGACAAGAGAGAGAAACTCTTTAAAAATGCTGGACTAGGCATTGTTTTTGAAAAAAATTCATTTTAAGGTCAGTCGATTTTGTTATTCTCGTCGGAAACGGCTTTTCATCCCTACCGCCACCTCCTCCCTTCTTTTGCGTGTAAGAAACCAATAGAGAGAGAACGAGAAGCGAGTGAGAGTGAGAGGATGAGGGATGAATAGAGAGTGAGAGGATGAGGGATGAATAGAGAGCGAGAGAACAAGCGGGTGAGCCAGGGAGCATGAGAGGGAAGATATAGTGTCGTGGAGTGGAAGAGCAAGCAACAGGGAGACAATTTAGAAGGCATCCATTTTCTTTTTTCTAGTTTGGAAATGAGAACGAATAATATCATGTCCTCCCTGTTGAGCATCTCAAGGTTTGAAAGATTGATTCACCCCACCTTCTGAGAAAGTTCCACTCAACCCTTCCCCGCTAGGGCTGCACATGAGCTGAGTCGAGCCCGAGCTTACCCAACTCGAGCTCGACTCGACTCAAAAAGCTCGAGCTCGAACTCGACTCAAACTCGAGTCGAGCTCCCTAACACAAGCTCGAGCTCGACTCGATTATACAAAGTCGAGCTCGAGCTCGACTCGCCTAATTCGCTTAACTCGTTTACTTTAGGCGTGGAATGAAAATGATGACCAATCTAAATGATGACCAGTTCCTTCAATATTGTGATGGAGTGGAATGAAAGAGCATGTGAGCAATCAAAATGATGATCAGTTCTTGGGAAAGAACAAGTTACCTTTCAGAAGAAGCAATTTAGCAGAGTCTGTTTTAAGATTCTGAGAAAAATGAAAAAAGAGAAAAAGGGAATGAGAAAGATGAACTCTGGAAATGAAAGGGACATTTTGCATATAAGGAGAAATTTAAACAAGAAGCACACCTCTGCAAGCAATCTGTCAGCGTCCCCCGGAGAACGCGCGACTTGAGGAAAATATTTATCCCTTTCTAAGATCTCTGCCAAAATAAAAAGCAGAAAAACTATTAAGAAGAGGATGAAGGATGTTCAAAACATTGACCCGATGACAGGAGCATACACCATCGGGCGTGAGGCAGAGGGTGTTGGTGGGCCGGTGGCGGTGGCAGAGAAGGAAAAGGAGGAGGTCACGCGAGTTTAAGAGAGAGAGAGGCAAAGAAAGAGTGCATGAAAGAGAGGGAAACATACCTGATACCAATGGCAGTCCGGCCGGACATTGGAGCTGGTGGCTAGATGCTGAATGTCGGATGGTGGAGCTGGTGTGCGGCGGACCGGCAGAGTCACAGAGAGGACTGAGGTCAGAGGATGGTCGACGGAAGAGAGAGACGACAAAGAAACGAAAGAATCGAAATGGGAAAACAAAAACTTAAACAACCAATCAATTTTTACCCTAAACCAGTGAAACGGTTTTGATAAGTTTTTGTATCGGTTTTCAAGTTTTAACCAGTTTTATAAAAACGAGTCGAGTCGAGTATAAACGAGTCGAATTCCTAATACTCGAACTCGACTCTTTTATTGTTTCGAGTTTTTTTTGTAAGCTCAAACTCGACTCGTTTATAAACGAGTCAAGCTCGAGCCGAGTTTTTCCGAGCGAGTTCGAGTCAAGCCCAAGTTGGCTCGACTCGTTGTGCATGTTAAAACTTGGAAGAAGAAGGGAGAACAACTTTTTAACGTGGTTCAGCCTTACGCTTACATCCACGACTCTGCAACTTCTCTCACTTTTGAGAGATGCAGGTTCCACTATTTAATCATGTGGGATTACATTTGAATAGATACGATTGCCTACATAATAGCTGATTTTCAGCTTTGGATTTGGCAAACATATATTTTCTTTCTTTATCTTGTTCATCACTGTTTTTGTCAAGTTTATCACGAGAGATTTGATTGTGATTTCCTTTCATCTTAACACGCCCCCAAAAGCTAATCTCTATGGAAATGAGATTGAGCTTGTCTCGAAGAAATGTGAATCGAGGTCCTGGCCAAGACTTGGTTAAAATGTCTGCAAGCTGTTCATTCGAAGGGATGAAGTTAATTTGAATTTCTTTCCTTGCGACCTTCTCCCGGACGAAATGAAAATCAACTTCTATATGCTTTGTACGAGCGTGAAAGACTGGATTTGCTGCAAGATAGGTTGCTCCCAAGTTGTCACACCATATTCTGGTTTTAATAAATTAGGTATGTGCAGCTCTTGAAGAATTTGTTGTAGCCAACTAATTTCAGCAACGACTTCCGCCATGGCTTTATATTCAGCCTCCTTACTAGATTTAGCCACTGTTCGTTGTTTGGATGAACTCCATGAGATAAGATTAGCTCCAAGAAAGGTAAGATACCCACCAGTAGATCGGCGGTCATCTGGACACCCTGCCCAATCAGCATCAGCATGCCAAGATAACTTAAAATCACTCTTAGTAATATGAAGGCCAAGATTTAAAGTGCCTTTAAGATATCTCAAGATCCGTTTCACATAACTCCAATGTTCCTTAGTCGGATCATGCATAAATTGGCAAGCTTTATTCACTGCAAAAGCGATGTCAGGCCTTGTAAATGTGGCATATAACAGTCCCCCAACTATACTTCTGTAAGTAGATGGTTCTTTGAAAGGATGTCCGTTGTATTTTGACGGTGTGGAGTTAACTATGGCAGGAGTAACCGTTGGTTTTGCTTCTTCCATATTGGAATGGTGAAGAAGATCTTTAATATATTTGCACTGAGACAAAATTAAGCCTTTTTCTGATGCACCAATTTCAATACCGAGGAAGTAGTGAATGGATCCAAGATCTTTAATAGAGAACTCCGATGCAAAGCAGATATAAGATTGTGAATATAATCATTGGAGCTTCCTGTGATAATAATATCATCAACATAAATTAGTACGAGTGTAGTTTGATATTGCTATTAGCAATAAATAGAGAGGAATCTGCCTTGGAGTTATGAAATCCTGATTTTGTCAGATATATCCTCAACCTGTCATACCATGATCGTGGAGCCTGCTTAAGACCATATAATGCTTTCTGCAATTCGCATGCATAATGTGGTGTACGTTTATCTTCAAATCCTGGGGGTTGCATCATATATACATCCTCTTGCAGTGTTCCATGAAGAAAGGCATTGTTGACGTCTAGTTGTCGAATGGTCCACCCACGACTTACAGCAATAGAGAGAACTAGTCGAATGGTAGTGGGTCTGACCACTGGACTATATGTCTCAAAGTAGTCTACCCCTTCTTGTTGACTATAGCCCTTGGCGACCAATCTAGCCTTGTGACGAGCAATAGATCCATTAGCATTGCATTTGAGTTTATAGATCCATTTGCACCCAATCATATTTTTGTCAATTAGTGGAGGAACTAAGTTCCAAGTTTGATTTCGATGTAGGGCAGACATCTTCTCATTCATGGCATTCATCCATTTGGCATTGTGCTGAGCTTGTTGAAAAGTATGAGGTTCCTCGTCTTCTTGACTTGCTGTAGTGGAATGAGATGCTAGAAAGGAGAAAGGAACTCTTGGACGTCTTGTGCCATCTTGTGATCTGGTCACCATGTGGTGAGTGCATTGTGGCACTTGATTTTCAATTTCTGCATCATTGGATGTCTCATGCAAATCTTGCTGAGGGATCACTTGGTCATCTTCTTGTCTAGGAAGTGTGTCGTTAAGAGGATTTGGCAGCTCAATGATCTCATTATGTGACACGTTTGTTGGAGATGGTTTTTCCTCTTGCAGCCATTTAGCTATATCTGGAGCACAAAAATTCTTCTTCGAAATAGAAAATGATCTTCATCAAATAATACATGATGAGAGATGATAGTCTTCCTAGAGATTGGATCATAACAGAGATAGCCTTTGCAGCAAGTGCCATATCCAATAGAAATGCATGCCTTGGATTTTGGAGCTAGCTTGTTCAACCGATAAGGCGCTAAGGCCGGATAGCATGTACATCCAAACACACGAAGATATTTTAAATCTGGTTTGTGTTTCAGTAGCATTCGTACAGAGACTTCTTCCCAAGTTGAAAAGAAGGAAGACGATTGATAACATGTACGGCAGTCTTGAAGGCGTCAAACCATAAAAATCTTTTAGTGAAGCATGTGACATCATGGTGAGGCCAGTTTCAACCACATGTCGATGTTTACGCTCGACAACACCGTTCTGTTGATGGGTATGTGGGCAAGATATTCTCCTTTTAATTCCATGATCATTGAGAAATTGAGAGAACTCATGGCTCATGAACTCTCCCACACCATCACTCTGAAAATTTTTAATTTCCATCCAATCTGATTTTCAACTATGTTTTTGAAGTTTTTGAAACATTGGAAAATGTCTGACTTCTTGGTGAGAGGAAAGATCCATGAAAATTTGGAATAATCATCAACAATCAACAAATAATACCAGTACCCCTCTCTAGAGACTTGAGGAGCTGGCCCCATAAATCCGCATGCACAATTTCAAGAGGAAAACTAGCAACTTTATTGGAACTTTCAAATGGTAAGCAATGCATTTTTCCAACCACACAACTAGAACAAAAATCAGCATGCTGAAAATGTTTAAATAAAGAAGATGTCTGATTCAAAAGATCAATATTCTAGAGCTAGGATGACCAAGGCGACAATGCCAAACCGTGGCCTCTTTATTCCTTGTTAAAGTAGACAATGCTTGATATCTTGAGGATTGTTCTCTTGTCTGCTGCACACCAGTCCGTTTCCCACCATGCGAGTCTAACGATGAGGTCCAGACATAAAGTCCATGCCTATTCAGTCCTGATGAAGAGTGTGTTTGGTCTGCATATCCTTAACCAGGAATTTATGAGGATAAAATTAAAAAAAAGCAATGATTGTCTCTAGTGAATTTTGCTACGGATAGCAGATTTTAGCAATTCCAGGAACATAGAGAACATGAGGCAAATTACATTTTGTTCCATTAGTAGAGATAGAGGCATTACCAATATTGGAGATACGAGTATTAGATCCATTTGCGACCATCTTCTTCTTCCAAGTTTTAACATGGTATCAGAGCCATTGATTCTCTATACCATCATTGGAAAGGCATCTTTATTTAGCAAGTTCTGGTTGGTACTTTGTTCATCCACAGAGAACGTGTCGTTCCTGTTCTTCTGCACATCGTTGCCAGTGTCGACCTTCGTTGACCTTCATACTGCTCAGAAGACACCCCCTGCTCGTTGCGGTTCCAGGGAGCCCATCCTTGATCAGATCCGTCGCCTGAGTCAGCCGGAATCTCTTACTTTCCGGCCGCCTCTCCTGCCAGCTTCCTTCAGCACGTGAAACAGGGGAAACCGTCGTCCACTCTTCACTTCAAAAATCTGGCGCTATCTCCACGGTTGTCCTTCCACCTTGAGCTTTCAAAGAAACCATCGCCAGGAAGTCCTCTTTCCAAGGACCAGTGCTCGACCGGATCTGTGGTCTGAGCCGGCCAGAATCGCCTGTTTTCCGGCCGCCACTCCTACAGTTTTCTTCAGAGCATGAAACAGGGAAAACCATCATCCGACCTCCACTTCAAAATTCCAGCGCTGTCTCTACGCTCGTCCGTTCACCTCGAGCTTGCACAGGTATCATCACCAGGGATTCTCTTTCCATCGGACCGGTGCTCGACAAGATCCGTCGCCTGAGCAGGCCGGAATCTCCTGTTTCTGGCCGCCTGCCCTGCAGTTTTTCAACCGCCTATCTGTGGCTCCCCTGCTTGCAGCACTCTGTTTTCGGCGTTATATTGAGGAGATATTGCTGGAATAACGACTCTCGGTGGCGTCTGAGTCTCCATGGCAGCAGCAAATCCTTCCTCGTTGTTATCAAATACAGGTTTCATCTCGCTTTCATCTCAGTCGATGTTTCAATGGAATGCCTTTTCTAGTCTTGTTTCAGTCAAACTAGATAGTTCCAACTATTTATTATGGAGATCGCAAATAGAATCTGTCATGTTCAGCCAAGATTTGATTAAATTTGGTGGATGGTTCTTGTCCTGCTCCAAAACAATTTATTGAAGAAGGAGCAAACAATGTTGTTAACCCTGAGTTTATGTTTGGAAGCAGCAGATCAGTTAGCCTTGAGCTGGATCAAGGCTACTGTAGACAACTCTGTTTTGGACAAATCATTAGATCCCCCACTTCTAAAGATGCATGATCCAATTGGAAAAATCTTATGCTTCACAATCTAGTATGTGGATTTTACAGCTGAAACGAGATCTTCAAGACGTGCGGAAGGGAGATCTCCCCATGGTAGAATACTTGAATAAAGTCAGATTTCTTGCTGATGCTCTGATACCATGTTAAAACTTGGAAGAAGAAGGGAGAACAATTTTTTAACGTGGTTCAGCCTTATGCTTACATCCACGACTCTGCAACTTCTCTCACTTTTGAGAGATGCAGGTTCCACTATTTAATCATGTGGGATTACATTTGAATAGATACAATTGCCTACGTAATAGCTGATTTTCAGCTTTGGATTTGGCAAACATATATTTTCTTTCTTTATCTTGTTCATCACTGTTTTTGTCAAGTTTATCACGAGAGATTTGATTGTGATTTCCTTTCATCTAACAGTGCAGCCCTATTCCCCGCCAATCAAGTGGGGCATATGCTCGTTGCCCAATTGCCACCAAAGAAAATTTGCCATAACTGAATTTAACCTTTGCATAATGCACTGTGGTAACTTGTACATTCTAAACCAACAGTTAGGAGCTTCCCAATAACATGCTTTAGAAGGCTTTTGGCCGGCGGCATATGACAGGCAGTTGGCCTTCCAACTCCCAAGTTTGCCCTTGACTTTCTCTTCTGGAGGCATGCCTAGGCCTCATCCAACTTGCCATTAAAGAGGGTAATCCCAGGTAAGTCAAAGGAATGTGCTTCACCTTGAATGGAATGAGTGTGGACTTTGGTGAGTAAATCGTGATTTCAACCTTCAACTCTGATTTGTTTATGATAGATTGGGGATGCAACACATCTTTCTTTTTTGTTCAGCGAAAAATTATGAGGTCATATGTGGACACTACTCTTCGAAGTGGAAGGGACATAGCACCCTATTCCCGTAGTCTTGGATAGAGATTAGATTTATGACCCTTTCTTGCTTCAACTTTTTTGTTAGCATTCTTAATAACCACTATGAACAAGTAAAGTGATGGTAGATCACCATGACAAAGACCTCTTTGGCAATTGAAGAATTTGCTTTCTCTACGATCAATGACCCCCTTGAGAAGCGATGGAGATGTCGGCATTATTGCCTACATCCACGAGGAA